>NC_056729.1:1532759776-1532877276 GCF_019279795.1 Protopterus annectens
AAATGACTATTTTGCCATAAGAACTGGTTATCATGGAAAATATTCCACAATTTGTTTCTAAGGCTCGTCTCCTATATATGCACAGACATCGACCGTTACTGCCACCTGGTGGTAGGCGAAGCTCTTCATTTTATTTACTTTGCTTTTGCTGTCAAAAATGATAAACCAAGATATTGTGCATGACAAGGGATGAGGTATGTATTCAATCTTTGTTTTACATATGCACCTTAGAATCTTTTTGATAAACCTTAAGGTCAAAGCTCTCAGAAAAACGCAGCTTGCCATTGTTCATTTTTTGTATTGTGCAGACTTTCTCAGTTCAGCTTATTTCACCATTTAATTAATTTGTAATAATTTACTGCCTTCAACATAAACAGTTACTTTGGGGCAGCCTAAGTTACCCATGTTTATGCAGCAGCTATCATTATAAACTGACTTTCTGGTTCTTTTACAGAAATCTATTCTGGTTTCACCTAAACCGTTACTTCTTTGTTATAGGCACTATGAAATCCCTGTCACTTGCATGCACAAATGCAGCATTATGTAAGCTTGTTATCATATTCCCATTTCACTGGACAGAATCTGTGATAAAAATGTTATTCTGTTATGTTCCTACTTCCTTGGACAGAATCTGTGATGAAATGTTATTCTGTCAGCATGCCTAAGAACATCTTCCCATTTCAAGTGAAAAATGTTTTTTTTTTTTTTTTTTTTTTTGTGAAATGCTTAAACAGGATAATAAGAGTCACACATTACAGCTGAGTTACACAACAAAATCACCAGGCTAACTACGTAAAATGTTTTCCATGGAAATGGTCACTTAATCATTTCTGGGAGGGAGGTGATCCAAAGCTTTATCTTTCTAGAGTGCTGCTGCTCATGGAGGACTAGATGCCTTCAAGACAGCAGGTAATTATTAAATTCAGAATTAGCTTGGAAAAATCTAACAGTCTCCTATGTTTCTAACATGAAAATGCACATAAAGAAAATAAAGCACTGTTCTACCTATTTATATTGGCATTTAAATATGAAAACATCATTTTACTAGTATGTCAAAATGCACAAAAATGTACCCATGTTCAGTTTTGAAATAAGACTGCAAATCAGCAATCCTTCATACCTTGCAGGACCCATTTTCTTTAAACAAACAAACAAAAAAAAAACTTTCTTATTATCATCACTGACAATGACTTAATGGTGACGTACAACCGTTTATCCATCCAGGTTCAGTAAATTGTCATACTGATAATTTTTAGTGAATGATGAAACAGGTCATTTTAACAACAAAAAAAATTCCTGTTTTTGACAGCCATGCATACTTTCCATAATTAAAAGTAAGATATTCTCTTTGATGTTAGCATAAACATTTTCATTTTGGCTTTGTCCAGCAATTTTTGATAGATATGATGGGCACACAGACCTAAGTTTAGCCTAGCTATCTGAAATTACCTGTTCCTGTGCCATAGAAGGTGTGTGTGTGTGTGTGTGTGTGTGTGTGGGGGGGGGGTCGTACCACCATTTCAGTTTGATCCTTTTCTTCATATACGTGATATGCAGATAAATATCAAAAGCAGACATATTGATGAAAAGTAGAAGGCACATTTTACATGATGTAGCAGGTGTACACCTTAGTGCTAGCAGATTAAATTATCAGGCTACAAAATGAGTAATAAAATATTTCTAACATTTTGTTAGACTTTTATCAAACTAACTGCAAGTACTTTTTCAAAAAACATTCCAGTACAACAAAACCACACATTTGATGATAGTTTCTTTCTGTTTCTGTTCTCCGGTCTTTCACTAATGTAATTTTAAAAAGATGTGTGCCTGAAAAGTATCATACTAAAGCAATTCATAGTTTTATATTTTCCTTTATTATTCTAAAAGACAAAATACATTTGGAAGATAAAAATCTACTTAGAAAAAGAAAAGTGCAAGATAGTGGTCTGTGTTAAAAGTTCTTCCTCACAATTTCTGGTATTGCTTGTGGTGATACAGGTGAAGATTTGCTCCTCTTATATATGGGTATATCCTTAATTGGAAGTGATAAATTAATTCTATCTGTCAATCAATTTATCTGTCTTTCTGCCTGCCTATGCATCTATTTACAGTCATTTATGAAATTATGCTTTATTTACACAGGTTAAACAACTAATTTTGTGCAGTTATTTTTGTGTTACTTTTAATTTTCTATGTAACAAGACTGTACCTGAAAACAAGATCTTAGGTCCAGCATCATTACCTTAAATAAACAGATAAACACATAAGCAAATACATATGTTTGTCTGTCACTTTGTTTATCAATCATTAGCTATCACTGCTTGTCTAATAATCTATCAGTATTACACCTGGGCAAATAAACCATACTAATTAGCCATCTGTTGATTGATACACACGCACACACACACACACACACATATATATATATATATATATATATATATATATATATATACACACACACACACATACAAGTATATATATGTGTGTGTGTGTGCGTGTGTGTGTGTGTATGTGTGCCTGTATGTATGTAAAGCATGGCTTGTATTTAAATTGTTACCGTCTGTTTCTCAACTAACACAATAATATATTGTTTGAAACTGGAGAGTAAATTAATTGCATGATCATAACAACAGGCAAACCTGACATAACAGATGTACCAGGCAGCGTGATTTCAGTATTACAACCCTAGTCCTTGAATGAGCTGTGAAGATTTTCTTAAGCATGCATACTTATTTACAAAATTCAAACAGGTTGTAAGTACAGAGCACAAGAGCAGCCGTGAAGGAAATTACTTACAATCTTTTTTTTCCTGCCTTTTCTCACCTCTTTTTCTCTCCTTCTGTTTGTCTTGCTCAGTCTTCTCAGTGAAAATGCCAAACTGTGTGACGGGCTGTTGTATTTAAGAAATACAGATATTCCCAGTTCACCAGGGTGATAGATGGAATTGAATGGTGGGAGGAGCGTGGCTAACAGCAGAACAAGGGGACCAAGCTGTGGAAGAATGTAAAAATCCTGCCTGTTCTCTTCAAAGAACCTAAAGGAGTACAGCTGTTGAATATAAGCTCACAGACTTAATCTCCATATAAAACTTCAGTTCCTTAAACAGATACTGAGGTCTCAATTCTACACCTGAGAAAGAAGTCAGACAGACAGTTCAGCTAAAAAGAAACAGCTTAGTATGTCTGAAGCAATGTACTTGGACCATTTTTAAGTATGAAGTCTTCTGATACCTTAAGAAAGCTATGCATTTAAAGATGATGTGGTTCAAAGGATTTAATTTACAACCTTGAATCACCTGAAAAATAATTTTGTAGTTATGCCATATGTCACTGGTATGTTAGACAACTATGTTTGTGTTTCCTTTTTCAAAGTATGTTATAAGCAAAGCTATGTGCTGTTTGTACCTTAACAGAATTCACCTGTCATAGTAAATGCATGGTTTTGCAACAGGATCACATACAGTGAGATTAAAGTAATAGCTCCCTTGGAGAGTATGTATCCTTTCCAGCTAACAATCAAACTACACATATAAGAAGATCAAACATTAAGCATTAATTCCTTGTGCTACTCAGTAAGAAGCAATTGTCCTATGTGTAAACCGATATTTGTTATATTTCTGAGTGCTCCAATATCTTGTAAGAATATTATTTCCTGCTTTATCAACATGTCCATATAACAGCTATAGATATGTCAAATAAGGAACTATTTGTAATGTTAAGTCAGTCAAGAATCTATAACCGTGAACTAGCCTGGAACAGTCAAATGTGTAACAGGAATCCTGATGGTTAGGATTATCATTATTCATGTGTATGTTTGCTATGCTTGAATGATTACCTGAAAGAGTGCATAAAGATTATTTATAGATTCACGAAACACAGATATTCACTGACTATGCAGGATAAAAAAAAAAACAGCAACTCACAGCTTTTATATACAGACTAAAGGACAGGCAGACAGACAGACAGACACATACACACAATGAACACATTCATGCATGGGCATATGTACACACACACACACACACGCACACACACACGCACACACACACACACACACACACACACACACACACACACACACACACACACACACACACACACACAAACATAAATGGATTTATGGCATTACCTATATTTTGATGGGACTCAGTCTGGCAGTTAGCACAGAGGATTAAGGCTATAAGCTGTCAATGAGCTACTTCCTGTGGCACAGGATGTCAATGAGCTACTTCCTGTGGTACAGGATATAATTTTTTCAGCCTTTATTTGCCATCTATGTGACCGTGAACGAGTCTTGTAACCAGACAGTGCTTTGCAGAAATTAGGACTTTTTTTAACTCACTATTAACAACTTAACTAAACCAACAGCAAACAAACAAAACAAGCTAGAAACAGATAAAACAATTCCCTAGCACTTCAGCATGTCACTTTCTTGGGTAATCAAACTTTAATTCATGAAACATATACCTTAAATACTTATATCAGTTAATAATTAACAATTAATTAATCCATAGATCCATGACAGCTGAATCAAAATGAAAGGCACCACAATAATTACAATAAAACATGTTATCAAATATTACCAAGACATTTCATCATTTAAACCTTTTGGTGATAGTGTCCCAAATCTCAGAATCAGTTTTGCCTCTAAAATATTCAAAGATTCAACAATATCCCCACCTCTAGATAAATGAATAGAAACCAAAACCAAGAAAGAAAACTCACTAATATTACCATCACGCTTCTCCATGGCATGAACAGCAATGGGATTCCAATCATCATCATTATGAATGGCTGAAAAGTGTTCCAGTATCCTAACTTTCACACTTTTCTTAGTTTGCTAATACCATTTAGTTTTTACAGTTATACCTAACTTGAAATGCAAGTATAAAATTGCTTCAGTCTGTGAATCTTACCGTTAAATTAGAACCACCATGTACATAATTGCATATGTTGCATGTCCCACATCTATACACACCAAGGCTAAGTATCTTAAACGTCAGTGAGGGGACTTTAAATAAGACACCAAAACTGAATATTTACTTGAGCGAAAACTGGAATTTTAGGAAAAATACTTCTTAATGCTGAATCCAACGCAAAATGTGTCAGTTTCTCTTAATCACTTTAACAAAACAGTTCTGTAAAGTCTGAAAACTTAGTCATACAGTATAACTTACTGCCTTCTTCTCCCTGCTCAAATAAACGCCGACGGGATGGAAAAAAATATTCTTTGTTAAAAGAAGAAAAACATTTCCTGTTACCTCTATATATGATGTCATAACTATCTACAAACATCTTTGCCTTACATTTATCCACTAAAATGTCTGAATATCCCCTGTCTGCTAACTGCAATTTCATTAAGATTATGCAGAGTCATGTTTAGCTATTGATTTCTGGTTAAATAGATTATGGAAAATGCTTCTCCAATATCTGTCTCAGTTGCTGGTATTGCAGTCAGTGGAATACCCCCATCGTGTGCAGTTGTATGTGCACACGCGCAACAGTTACTGGTTTTAGCAGATGTATATAATGTAGCAGAGAAAGTATTAAACTTATGATGACAGTCTAGTGTTCACTGCTCAGTCTTAACCAAATGCCTATCTCTGATTTTTTTGTTAGATGCTTATATCTGATTAAAAAATTGTTCAATACTTACAGTTGCAGTGGCTCCAGACAAAGGAAGGAAATGCAGCAAAATGATGATAAATACCACATGATAATTACCACACTAGACAGTTCAATGGTAAATCTATATAAATTTCAAGCAGGCCAAGGAGAGGGTTGCTGGTTATGATATACTAATGGCAGAAGGACTTTACACTGAAAGGCATAATAATGTGGCAAGACTGTTGCACTGGGAATTGTGCAAACATTATAATATTGAAGTAGCTGAAAAACATTGGAAACATGAGCCACAAAGCATTATAGAAAATGCTGAAGTTTATACCACATGGGATCACTCATTACCAACAGTTTAAAACATAGATGCGAGGAAAACCAGATATAGTAGTCCATGAAAAGAAGACAAAAGTAACATTGATCATTGAAATTGCTACACCCAGTAACTACAGTGTTTTATGTACAGAGAGACACAAAGTCATAAAGTACCAGGATTTGCAGGCAGAAATGAGGGTAGTTTGGAAGGAGGATACTCATATAGTTCATAGGTTCATAGGTGTATACTAGGCTGATGGCCCTGGAGCCTTTACAAGCCTAGCCCATAGGATTACCCTGGCATTGTGCCTCCTGACCTTAGTTCCAAGTGCCTCTGTCAAGTAAAGCCACTGGAATGATCCCTGGGATGAATTTTCTATTTCCCATCCACTCATCAAGATTTCTCTTGAAGAGGTCCAGTGAGGTGCTCTGCTTGACATGTATGTATGTATGTATGTATGTACAGTTCCAATAGTAGTAGGAGCAATGGGTCTTATAAAAAATAATTTACAATTGTACTTAGATATGTTACCAATGCATGTAACTCTCTATGAATTGCAGGAGTAATCAGTACTGGGCACACTGTGGGTGCTGTGAAGAGCACTTCTGGCTAACATCAAAGATTGAAACAATGCTAATTTCATGAACTTTAATCACACTTTGACTTATGAATGGGGTCCATTCCCATCATGGTATTAGAAACCCAAAAGGTTTGGAGAAATTAAAAAAAAGATTCTCAAAGAACTGCAAACATGGACGTTAAATTGTCATTTTGCATGAATTCCCAAACAAACTCCAACCTAAAGTTTTGTCTGGTTGCATTTCCACAAGCTACTCTTGGTTGCCTGAATCATTGCCTGGATCTTGGTCTGAATTCCAGTCATTGTCCATTGTAGATGATGTTGCTGAACCATTAATCCTCACTTCCAATTGTGATGTTGATGAAGATGTTGTTGACATTGAAGAAAAATCACTAAGTTTTATTTCTGACCATGATGACGTTACTGAATTACTAGGTCTCACTTCTGGATACAACCATGACGGTATTGCTGAATCACTAGGCCTCATTTTCAGATATGCTGGTTTCCCTGTTTTTCCTTCTGGTGCAGGATGTGATTGGCTCATCATCAATGAAAAGAATGACGTCAGTGGCATCTCGTTGATATCTGAAAGTAGGGAAGGATTTCTTCAAATGCGACACATGAATCCAAGTGGGTGATCCTTCATATCTCATGACAGTAGTGGCTGCAAGTAAAACTTGGAAGGGTCTTTTCCATCTTGGTTGGAGTGAATGCTTCTTGGAGAAAGTCTGGATGAAAACACTGTCTTCTGGCAATATGTCATGCTGAGAAGTTGGATATGGATGCTGCTGGGCCTTTATCACTTTTGGATATACTTGCTACAGAGTAGAGAAGAGACATTTGCAATAAAGAAAAAGATTCATTTTATAATTCCAAATTTTTGGGCCGGGGTGTGGTGGGCATTTCCTAGGTTCCCCCATGAGAATTTCATGTAGGATACACTCTCTAGTACTATTAACTGCACTACATGAAGTAAATAATGCTAAAGGCAGGCCGCTGACCATTTAGGACCATTTTCTTCACACAATTTAGTACGTCTTACGTTTACTGTTTGATTCATTCTCTCAACAATTCCTGAAGCTTGGGGCTTGTGCAGACAATTACATTGCATGTTAATTTTTAAGACTTTGTGTATTTGTTGTGCAACCTGACTTGTAAAATGTGTTCCCCTGTCAGAACGAATACAGCAAGAAATACCAAGTCCTGGTATCAATTCCTGTAGCAACTTCTGGGCAGCAGTAATTGCATCATTCTTGGCACAAGGGTAAGCAAAACCCAGCTGGAAAAAAAACATCAGCAATCATCAAAACATATTTAAATTTTTGTGGCTGTGTGAGTTCAGTGGAATTCCACTGTATATAACAAAAAGGTCCTCATAACTTATTTTGAAGAGTGTGTAGCACTTTCTGACACACTGTATGGTATGCATGTAAGACATTAACTAACAAAATGCTGCATGACTTCTGAAATATAAGGAACATTCCAATCAATCAAGATTTGTCTTATTAATGCGTTTTTTTCCCAAAGGAAAAGGCAAATGATGGACCTAAACCAACTGAGATAGAAAAGAGCTTGGGGCTACTAGCTTCCTGTCTGGGTGCTGTTACAGTACGTATGGAGAGCAGTTGCAGCCATCAGAGGTCCATCTTACCTTTTCAGACTCATCAGACAATTTCTGTAAAGAAAGAGGTGTGTTAGTTTCATGTGATTGCTGCAAAAACTGAAGACTGAACAGGATAAGGCATTGCAGCTCATCTAATCGCCAAATCTGTGAGTCAGTTTCCCCTTGAAATGCATGAATGTGCGGCACACGTGACCACTGTTATTTGCTTTGGCAACAAAAGTACATTAAATAGCTCATGAACAAAAACAGAGTTTTTAATAGCAGTCCCTGCTGATGTCCAATACCCCTTTCTCTCTGAAGTGTCCCAAAATCAAGCATAGTGTGAATCAATAAAAATTGCCACAGTTTTCTCCTTTGCTAATTTGTATGCTTTAGTAATGGCTACAGGTTCAGGTCCTTGAGCAGAAGCATTTCTGCTTAATTGCTCTGTCAACAATATTTTATTCTGTTTATAAATGGAAAATGCCACTGCAAATGTGCCATCTTCCCTTTGAACACAAGATCCATTGACAAAGAGTAGTAACTTGGAATTTGGCAATGGAGTATCTTTTAAATCTCACCTAGCAGGAAGCACATTGTTAACTACAAAAACATATTCATATGGTTCTCCTTTATCCTCTGTAGGAATTAAAGAATTAGGGTTAAGAGGTGGGCATCTAATAATCTGTAAAGAAGGGTTCCTAAGCAAAGATAATTCATATTTAGACAATCACTTAGCAAATAAATATTGTGTTTTAGTTTTCAACAACAGTGCTTTCACAGAATGAAGAACTGACAAAAATGTTTAGTGTGTGAGAGTTAGAGCAGCTGCCCTTTCTACTATGCATGCCATTGTGGCCACTGTCCTAAGACAATAGGAGAAGGTTGCTGTTATCGGATCAATATTTGTGCTGAAATAAGCAACAGATCTAAAACCATAATTTCTGCATTGTGTCAGTAGTTCTAACACTAAGTTATTTCTTTCATAACATAATAGAATAAAAATCTCTTTGAATAACCAGGTGACCCAAGAGCAGAAGGGTTACAAACTAAAGTTTTTAGTTAGATAACACGTTGCTCATGCTGCTCCTGTCAGGGCAAGTGTTCAGGATTACCTTTCTTTAGTAATTCTAACAAAGGTTTAACAACTACTGCATAATTAAAACTCCATTATCAGCAGTAAACTGTCAATCCCAGAAAAGACTGAAGCTGTTTTAACACTGTATTGTGCGGTACAGTTTGAACAGCAGTAATGCATGAAGGTAAAACTTGCCAAGAGCCTTTTGAAATGAGATGTCGTAAATACTGGACTTGTGGTTTCCAGAACTGCAATTTTGCCTTATTAACATTAAATCCTAATTCTGTTAGATTTATTAAAATAAAAATAGTATCTTGTCTACAGCTAAGTTAAGAATCAGAAGCTAGAAGCAGATCATCTACATACTGCCTCCCGACCTCAGGCTACAGCATTGCACACCCACCTTCAAAAGCCTCCTCAAGTCACCCCTTTTCACTAACCACCTATGTAACTGCAAAGGTCTTCCCTGGAGCCTCGCCCCTACAGTAGGAAGTTGATAGCTGATGCTTCTGGGGAATACTGATACTGCGCTCTACCCGAGCTCTTTGTATATATTGTATATATTGTAAGTACGTTCTTACTACAAAGTTAGACCAATCCTACAAATGTGTGATGATCTTATATTTGTATCACAACTTTGTAATACTTTTTGCAAACCAATCTGCAGCATGCTCCCTTATTTGTACTCTGTAACCTTTAAGTTCCACACTGCATTCTACTCTGGATTCTGTAACTGTATGTTTTAATCATTATTCTGTAACTGTATGGAGCTTTTCTCCCCAGGACTCTGCTGAAAATGGACACTAGCTTTCCAGTCAGACTATCCTGGTAAACAAATGATAAATAAATAAAATAAATAATACTGTATTAAGGTAGACCCACACAGGAACTAAATTCTGTTTTTTTTTTTCATTTCTTTAGAGAAAACAGCAGGTGATTATACATATCCCTGTGGTAATCTTATCCATGTATTTTGTTGAAATACTGGCTGTCTAGGTGTATTGGAGAAGAGAAGAAACCTGAAAAAATATCTGTCATAGAAAGTTGGTAGCTGTTGGAGGAATAGAACTCAGTTTTGTAGCAGGGGTAGACACTACAGGAAAAGTCAGTATTATGATGACATTAACTGCTCTTAAGTCTAGAGGTGTTCTTGCCTAGTTTCTTAACTGACAAAATAGATGTATTGCATAGTAATGAAAGAAGTGACAGGTTGTTTGATTTCTTTCTATACCTCCAGTGGTAAGGGATGCTGAACTACCATGGGTAGGTGTTCATAAGGTTTTAAAATAACTCTTATAGGTTCAGCATCTTTTATGAGTCTACCTCTTTATTATGGATAGTCTACATCTGTGGAGGAATGGTTTCCAGTCTCTCCAAATCAACCTCATTACAGGTATGTTCTAATGTACTGCAAGTGTATCTTTGTCTATACAAATTATCAGCTGATTACAGTCACAAAGGGGAAGGTTTATTCGGAATATCAAGGAAAACTCCATCTGGACTACCGAATATAGTACTTCATAATTTACACAATAAATATCTTCCTAAATGATTTAAAAGGGCAGTGTGTCTTACAATAAATGCATGTTCCTCTTTTAACTGACCTATCTAAATGAGAATAGATTTTTGTCTCTGTATAATCCAAAGGAACAACAGAGAGAGAATCCCACACCCCAAACTGTCTTTGTGGATAGTGGGAGATGTTCTCCATTTGATGAGGTGAACGTGGATTGAGTTGCTCTTGTGTTAACAAGAAAAGGAAGAGTTGAATTACATAGTGTAATATTATACGGACATTCTTGGTCCACTGGTATCAAAGGAAATAGCCATGGTTCCTGTTCCTGGCTACTGTAATGATCTTGCAACCATGTTGGTGGATGCCAAGTGCTACTCCACGCAGGAAGATGTTTCTCCACTTACTATGGTGCTTGTATGTTTGGTGGAATGCTTGGCTAAAAAGATGGATCTGTTTGCTGAGAAAACAGACCTTCATTATGCCAATGTTCAGTCTGACCACAATTAAAGCAGAGGCTAATGTACTGCCCTCACTGCTGACTCTGTGATGAAGTAGGAGGGTAAACATTTTGCTGATATTGTCCTAGGGCTTGTAGTGGGAGGAATTTAAATCTACCTCTATCTCTGTGAGGATACATCAGAATTTGATGCATCCCTAAAACTTTGTTTAAGAGATGGAGTCCACATATATTCTTCTCTGTGAGTGATTATTGGAAACTGTGTAACTAAAATGTTAAACTTCTTTAGAGCAGTTGTCTTAGAAGGAGTGCCTTTTTGCCAAATTATTTTAATTTAGCTGTATACTTTATCCCAAATGCATGTTTATGTTTGTGGTTTTGATATGACTGTCTACCCTTATTCACTGTTCTTATTAATACTTGATCAAAATGTGAATCAGCATGTTGCTGCAGAAATCTAGTGCTGTAAGCTGATCGTTGGTAGTGGGCAGATATACTGGAAGTAACTTGAGACATATCAGTGGAAATAGTAGGAGCTATCTGCAAACTAATCCCCTAACTGTTCTCCCGAACAGCGAGGACTGTCTGCTTCACTGGATGTAGATGGAGGTGGAGGAGAAGCTGAAGTAATCAGAGGCCAGTCATCGTCAGATGAATCAGGTTGAGTTACTTTTAATTTTTCCAGCCATTTTAAAGGAAATAGACCCAAGATATCATAAGATTTATCTTTTGCACATTTCTATAATGTATTTACTGTTCTACTAACATCTTGCAGCTATGTTTTTATATCTAGCTGAATTATATTTTAGACTTCTAACTACAGATTCCTTTTCCTTTTCAATATTTTTAGATTCCTTTTGCCACTCATTAAAAGCTGACCAACAAGAAGCAGGCACACTGTTTCCTTTTCATTTCAGTTTCTTTTTAAGATTCTGTAAAATAACCTTATGAAAAGTTCCACTGTCAGGGAACTGCTCATTTTAGTGAGCTCAGACCACTTTATCAAATAATTGCAGCTGTCTAGGCCATATTTATTAAACATGTGACTGGTTGGAATCTCAAACTCCAGCTTTTTTAATACACCTACCTTCACATCCTCTGTAGTTTCAATATAATGATAACATTACCCACATACATACATTAAAACCTAGTTTATGTAATAACATGCAACTATGAATAAAAACCTGCTGTCATTCTTGTTTGTGTATGTGATTATACTCATTCTCATATAATGAATGGCATCTTTCCCTTGCTTTTCTTTTTATCTTATGATTAGAACCAACTCTCATAATATATATATATATATTTTTATTTATTTATTTATTTATTTTACATTTGTTGACCGGGCTAGTCTAACTGGATATATGTCCATTTTCAGTAGAGGCCCAGGGAGAAAAGCTCCAGGACAGAACAGATGAAAAAGTAAAAAAAAAAAAAAAAAAAAAAAAAAAAAAAAAAAAAAAAATTGTGTAGAATAAAAATAGAGTTTACATAGAAAAAACATATGTTATGCTGGGATACATTTTCAAGACACTGGTTTGAATCATCTACAAGATATTAACACCCTATTAAAAAAACACCCTCTGAAAAACAAGAGTTTACATAGAAAAAACATACAGAATACTGGGATACATTTTACAACACACTGGTTAGTAATCATCTACAAGATATAAACACCCTGGTTAGTAATAAATACAAAAATAGAGAAGACAATAGTTAAATACTATTTACAAATATATAGAAAATGACATTTATAATGAGTTAAATCATAGAAGTTACAGATAAACTGTTCTGATTACATATACAATAAGTACAAAATTGACAAAAGAGGGAAAGTAAAAAAAGTCATCTTAATCAGTTAGTCAGGGTTGTTACAAGGGCATAGCCATTTTGTTCTAAGGAGTATTTTCAGTTGTTGTTTGAAGAGGGGTAGAGAAGGAAGAGAAGTTAATTCAGTAGGTAGAAGGTTCCAGTTTCTCCCAGTAGAGTTTGAGAACAGAGAATCACCTGCCAAGTTGTTTGACTTACTAATGTTAATTAACAATTTATTTGCTGATCGTAAGTTAGTGAGATTTTTATAGGGGGTGATGATATTTGAGAGTATTGGGGTATTATTTGGGTGGTAGAGGATCTTATGAGCAATGATAAGTTGACTATATTGAAGCTGATGAGGTAGTTCAAGCTATCCTAGTTGTTTCAGATTCTTACAGTGATGGGTTCTATAGGGATTACCAGTGGCAAATCTTGCAATGTTATTATAGGAGGTAGCTAGTTTGAGACAATTATGTTTTGACAGATTGGTATAGATTGGTGAGGCATAAAGGAGTGTTGAGATTAGATGAGAATGGGCAATAGTAGATCTAGCTATTGGAGTGAGGAAGGATTTGACTCTATATAGTGAGCCCATTTTTCTGTTAACTGTTTTTATTGTGTTATTAATATGGGAGACAAAGTTAAGGTTGTTGTCTATAGTAATTCCTAGAAGCTTAGTGGTAGTGTCAGGGGATATGAGGGTACCATTGTTAGAAGTAACAGAGAAATCAATAGGTATGTGCTTCCGGGTAGGGGTAAACAGCAGGAGCTTAGTTTTTTTAGGATTAAGGAGGAGGCAGCGTTTTAAGAACCATGACTCTATTGTGTGAAACATTTCCTGAGTTAAGGACTGTAGTTCTGATGAAGATTTGGCTGTGCATATTATTGTTGAATCATTTGCATATTGTATACAGGTCGCATGAGGAGTAGCTTTGCAGAGATCATTAATAAAAATAGAGAATAATAAAGGACCAAGAATAGAGCCCTGGGGAACACCTTGTGTAACTGGTAGGTGGGATGATAGATTATTTTCCCACATAACAGCTTGCTGTCTGTCACTTAGGTAGGAGTTAAACCATTGTACAGCTAGAGTATCGAAAGAAAGTGATTTAAGAATGTTAATAAGCAATGTGTGGTTAACCATATCAAAAGCTTTTGATAGATCAATAAATAGGGCTGAAGAGAGAGTATTATTATTGCGATTTCTGTTAATAGTGTCAGTGAAAGATAAGAGGGCTGTAGCGGTACTATGGTATGGTCTAAAGCTATGTTGGCTTTGTGCAAGTAGGTTATGTTTTAGTAAGTGGTCTAGAAGTTGATGATGAATACATTTTTCCATTATTTTTGCTAAGGGGGATAGTAGGGCTATAGGTCGGTTATTAGAGTATTAATTTGAGTTGCCTCCTTTATGTAGGGGGATAATGTCTGAGATTTTCCAGATGACTGGGATGGTTCCCTCGTTAATGGTTCTGTTTATTAGGATTGATATTGGATAAGCTACTGCTTTGGCAGCTTTTTGCAGATATTGTGCTGGAATTTGGTCAGCAGAAGGAGTACAAGGCTTAAGTTTTAGAATGAGTTTGTGGATGAAATTAGTGGAGATGGGTTGGAATAGGAAAGTAGGAAGAGAGCTGGAGATGAGGTTAGGAAGGCTGGAGCTGTCAGGGGTTAGGTGGCTGGCTAGAGATTGGATGGCTTCAGTAAAGAAGGTATTAAACGCATTAGCAGTTTGGTTGGGAGTTTCATGATTAGCACCAGTTGGGGTTGGTGTACTGCAGTGACAGGGGTGTAACAGACTATTAATACTTGCCCAGAATTTCTGGGGGTTGTTTAGGTAAGTTTGCTGCATTTTACAGTAAAAGTTTTTTTTGTCTGAAAGTATAGCTTTTTTGTCATATTTCTCATTTGTCTAAATGTTTGTTGATCTGTTAAGTTTTTTGTAGTTCTCCACCTAGTCCAAGCTTTATTTCTGAGTAACATTTTTTTCCTGGTGTCTTTAGAGAGCCATGGGGCTGGTTTAGACCTAGTTCTAATAGTACGTTTTGGTGCATGTTGGTCAAGGATATTTAAGAAGATAGAGTTAAAGTGTATAACAGCCTCTTCAAATGGGAGGATTTTTAGGGGAGACCAATCACAAGAGCTAAGTTCAGTTTGGAATAACCTTTGGTTAAACTGTTTATTTGACCGTATAGTCCTATATGATGTTTGGTGTGGGATATCAATCTTTTGCCTGATTATATAGGTCAAGGAGTGGTCACTTACATCGTCAGGGAGGACACCTACTTTGTAAGTTTGATGGTGGTTATTAATAAGGATCCAATCCAAGGTGCTCTCTTTTTTGGTTGGTTTGTTAATTCTAGTTGGGGAGGTGATGGTCTGTGAGAAACCATGAAGGTTGATGTGAGAAGTAGGGTGGTCAGTAGCAAAGCATTTCCAGTCAATATTGAAGTCACCAAGGATTATAGTTTCTTGTGGGAAGGTTGATGCTGCCCAATTAAGTATGTCTTCAAGTGTAGATATATTGTTCCCAGGAGGTAGGTAGATGCAAAAGATGTACATGGATTTACTCGAATTAAGTTGTACTTTAGAAATAAGAACTTCTGCATTACTGTCTTTAGGTGTGTTATAAGGTAATGAGGTGACTTGTAATCCATCCTTGAAAATAATTGCTACTCCTCCTCCCTTTCTCTTTAAATGGTCTAGTCGCAGTATATTGTAGCCTAATGGGAGGATTTCATTATCCTGGGTTGCTGGTTTTAGCCATGTCTCTGTCAAACATAGAATGTCAAAAGAGTGTACATCCAAGACAGCGTGTAGATGTGGAACTTTGTTATTAACACTCTGAATGTTGAGGTGTGCTATCAGGAGTGCATTTTGGTGTTTGTTTGGGGTATGTAGGATAGAGGGTTTAGTGTTGAGAGATTCAGTAGAAAGGATATTAGCTGGGCCTGGATTAGGATGGATGTCTCCATCTTGTAAAGAATGCTTTTTTAGTCTAAGCAAAATATAATGTAAGTTACCAAGTTGATACTGAGCTTTTTCGGTATTAGGATATTGTATTTAATGTGTGTCAGTCTGTGGTACTTTGCTAGTAGGTATGTAGGTGTGGATAAGATGTTTATATTATTATGGGTGGGGGTGTGACTATGTATGGTTGTTTGTTTGTTGGGGTATTGAAAATGAAAATAAGTTAGGTGTTCAAAGGAGGTTAGGACATAGGCTGAGGTTAAGATGGATAAAAGTATGGTGCTGAGTAGTAGTTTAGTTAGTGTAGGGGTAGTAGTGGTAGGCATGAGTACTATAATTACAGAAAAAATATAAGCAATGTATGAAAAGTGTGTAGAAGTAAAAGAGGTTTATGTGGAAGTAAAAGAGCTATAGGAGGGGGCAAGTGATAGGTTGTGTGCTGAGTGGGTGTGGTTAATTATCTCAGGTAGAGGGAGTGTCTTATTTGCTGGAAAGTGGAGGAGGGTGTGGTCTAGTATTATAAGTCTAGGATGCCTGGGGGTGGGTGGAATTTGGGGGTAGGGTAGGGGAGCAAAGTGAGCCTGCAGGGCAAACGGAGCGGGCAGAAACAAGAGGAGGAGGACAGGTTGAGATAGAAACAATCAGCAGAGCAATGACTGTTGAAGGTAAGTATTGTTAAGAGAAAGAGTAGAGATGGTAGAGGTAGAGCTAGAGAAATTACGTGGAACAAAGGGGTACAACTAGGAGGAGAAAATCTAAACAGGCAAGAGTATTAGCAAGTTTTCCACCTCAGCAGTGTAGGTGAAATAGACTGTGAGCCAAAGGGATAGACCTATGGGAAGTAAGATTGGGGATGGGTGCCACCTGGTGGGCATAAAAAACAGATGTTTAAATAAGTTTAGAGTCTGGCTTAAGATATGGTAGGATAAAGACAGTTAGGGAGCATTTACTAGTGATAAGAGAGATATACAGGTTAAGAGGTGGGTAGGGGGTAAGGCTACTGACTATCCTGGCTTGAAGCGTACTTTAAAACCACCTGAAAGACTAGATACAGACAGACTAATTATCAGGTGTAGGATAGCACATACTTTCTTGCTTCCTCTTTGAGAAGGTATCTGGTTGGGAGGCAGTGAGATGATTGCAGCTGGAGACCTGGAAGGGGTCCTTAGTCTTCAAGCAGGAAGGTTTTAGAGTACTGCAGCATAAGCAATATGGATAGCTAGGTACTATTTCTTGCTTCCTCTTTGAGAAGGTATCTGGTTGGGAGGCAGTGAGATGATTGCAGCTGGAGACCTGGATATATATATATATATATATATATATATATATATATATATATATATTGTAATCCACTCTCATACAGTTTTTACTCGCTGTCATACAATTAATGTATTGAAAAGATTGCATAACAAAAGCTTAGCTGCAGAGATTTCAAACTGGGCTGAAGATGAAAGAATAAAGTTCTGTGCTGGCACATCAGAAACTCAGCAGACAGAAAACCTGTCAAGAATGGGCCCAGAGGTGAATTCTGGTGTAGCAACTCACAAACAGCTCAAAGTTTCTGAGAATTCATGGCACCAAACTGTTAAGGTTAAAAATAACTTCATGCAACACAGTTCAGCAGAACAAAATAATCCCCCAGATTCTGGAAAGCTTGCATGGCGTGCAAGATTGGTGCAGGAGCTCAAGCAGGCAATATGTCTGACGTGCGATCCAGGAACAGACTGCAGGGGCATGCATGAGCACTCATGCACTAATCCTGCATGGACTAAGCCCTGGTATGCAAATCACCCCATTTGAAGGAGAAATCTATACAAATGAGGTGATATTGTAATCCAGGAAGCTTGCAACAGTCCGTGCAGGACTAGTGCTATCTGCAGAAATGTTCTCAGTTAGTAACTGAGTACATTTCTGCAAAATCCAAAACAGAGCTGTGACAGCTCCAATTAAAGGCTGCATATCATGTAGTAAGCATGCCAGTGGCCAAGTATAAGGCCATTGGCATTGCAAATATAAAAAAAATACATAAATCAACTTTAATTTGTTTAGCCGATCTCGGCTGTTTAAGTGTAGGTCTGTGGCATGCAAACGGGATCGGGGGGAAAATAACAAAATGAACCTAAATTAAGCATTCTAACTAAAATCAGAATTCTGCCATGCAAGTCAATGGCAGGCAGAAGACAACATGGCCAGTGAGTAGTGGTTGCTAAGGGGGGAAGCTCAGTGTGAGACATGTAACTATGTGTTAGCAAGCAATCTTATGCAAATGAGGGGAAGGATAGTGAATCCCAGTTTTCCCCAGCATGTGAGTCAGGTCCCAACAGTGTAAGAGTAGGAATAGCTTGGTGCAAGCCTAGGAGTTAGGTGACATCATGGGGGTGTGTGTCAGGCATACTGTAAGCGGATTGGAGTCCTGTGGCTCGGGTGTGCTCCTAACTTAGCACAGCTAAGCTAGGGGGTGTGTCTAAACTTGCCTCGCACTCTTTACTAAGCCTAAGCAGGTGTGTGCACTGTGCACCGGGTATTACAGGAAGAAAAAATAAGTTAAACAGGAAATAGCAGCAGTGTGCACATTTGAGCACTCCATTTGCGCAGCGTGCACACAGGCTTAAACGTGAAGGCAATGGGAAGGGAAAACAGCAGTAGGAAGGTAATCAAGGAGAACTAGCTTAGCTGGCAGGTGAAATGTATCAAAATCAGCCAATTACACAGGCAGCAGACCAGCCCAGCCCAGAACACTACTATAAACTATGCAAACACCTTACCCTCTGGTTTTTCCCACATTCTACACCACTGGTGTAAACAAGCGGGGAACTTTTAACATTCACAACAGCAAAATGATAGGGGCTGCAATAGCTATCTATCTAACAACTTGTGGAGGAGGCTGAGGGTGGTGAGGATGTGAATGCTATCGACCAACCCACAGCGAGGAGACAGAGAAGAGTTTACAGACCCTAACCTACCATGGGCTACATGAGCTGGAGATAGTGGAGCGCTATAGGGTGGACAGGGACCTCCTACAGCAAATTTTTGAGCTGTGTCAGCCACAACTGACACACAGAACTAACAGAGAGGAACCCATCCCAGTGGATAACAAGGTATGTGTAGGCTTACGAATACTAGCCACAGGTACCTTCCAAAGGCCAACTGCAGGTATGATGGGGATCTCACAGGCATCAGCATCCAGGGTACTCCACCAGTTCCTGGATACCATGTCAGCACAAGTCGGTGAGCACATATATTTTCCCAACAATCGTGAGGTGTTGGCCAGCAATATGCAACTGTTCCACCAAATAGCAGAATACCCTGAGGTAGTGGGTGATATAGACTGCATGCACATATGCATCAAAGCACCACCCGGTGAGCGGGTTAGGGTCTACATCAACCACAAGGGCTTCCCCTCCATCAACTGCCAGGTTGTGTGCGATGCCCAGGACATAATAATGAATGTGCATGCTGGCTGCCCTGGAAGCTATCACGATTCCCACATCTGGCATCTGATGCAGCTGTACCAGAGATTTGCCACTGGCAACATCCCTGATGGTCACCTAGTGGGGGATGCTGGATATGCACTGGAGCCGTGGCTGATGACACCCATCAGAAATGCACACACACCCAAACAAGAACTCCATAATGAGGCACACTCACAGACCAGAATTATAGTAGAGCATGTGTTTGGGATGCTCAAGTCATGGTTCCAGTGCCTGGACACATCTGGTGGAGCCTTGCAGTACTCACCAGCTACATGCACCCAAATGGTCCTTCTATGTGCCATGCTACACAATATGATCCTGCAGAAACAGCTGCAGCAGGAACAGCACGGGGCAGGGCCACACAGCCTCCCACCATTTCCAAGGCCTGCACAGGCACAGAGTGACTCAGATGAGGAACAACCTGAGCCTGCTCCAGTAGGCAGAAGGAGGCGTGCCCAGTATGCCCCGGCCTTGGCAAAGAGGCAACTCATAACACATACGCTGACACAGGAGGGACCCAGGGAATAACACCTCTCTCTGACTCTCACATACAGTAAAAGGGATGCCAAACATTACACTACCTGTGCTTAACTATGTGTAGGGAGTATACTTTGTACATCCAACATAGGCAGCCCTGTAGCACCACCCTCAATACTGGGACACCCACAAGTTAAGTGACTCACACATGTCAGTCAGGGGGGGTTCACATACCCAGCAACAGTCACAGCCAGCAGGACAAGTCTAGACAAACACAAACAAAGGCTGTGCTATGGCCTCTGAATGAGGCCTATGGTTAACCTCCCCCCCAGGCCTACACAGACAGACTATAGCAGGTCAGGCAGTGGGATGTCAGTTCTGAAGGGTAGGAAGTCAGAAACTAATATGTAGGTAATTAAAAGCTAAGATCTGTAGTACACTGGTATGCCTCTAGTCAGCACGATAGGTAAGACTACAGACTGAAATGGAGTACCCGACATACCAGTACAGTCCTACCAAATGTGTACAAGAGTCAGGTGTGCCCCCCCATCCTACATAGAAATGTAGTCACAATCAGGTGTACCCCCCAATCCTGTGTAGAAATGTAGAAATAGTCAGCTGTGCCCCCCCATCCTACATAGAAATATAGTAACAGTCAGGTGTGCCCCCCCCCCCACAATTCTGTGTAGAAATGTTGAAATAGTCAGGTGTGCCCCCCATCCTATGCAGAAATGTAGTAACAGTCAATGCCAAATGATCGACGGATACCCTGCAGAGACAGCATGCTACCTGTAGGTGTACAACACAAAGGTCAGCACTGCAGTACAAACGACCTGGACTCGATACACACATTCAATATAGATGGCCATACTGGGCATGCCCACACACTTAGAGAAATGAAAGCAATGTCAATCAACAACATACTGAAAGGTCATATTGGGCATGCTCACACACGTAAACACATGAAGGCCCTGTCTGCAAACACCAGTGGACAGACATATCTGGCAGCCGCAGATGTTAGTGCAGACACTCAGTATGCACCGCTCATGCTTTGCACACACAGTGGATAGGAATACAGGCATATATGTAAGGACAACACACTATAATAAGCCAAAGCTAGACATAAATAGATGTGTAGAAGAGGATGACTGTGACAAGGAGCCATCCAGGCCTGTCCCACCTAGCACACAGCCAAAGGGCCACAAACACACGATGGTCAGATGTCACTCACTGCAGATACTAGCCACCGGTATCTGACAGCATTACAGAGTATGTGGTGCACATGCCATTTGTGCAACATGACTGTTCAAGGAAGTAGTCATCTAGCAGCTGTATACACGTACCTGTGAAATATGATCCAGGTTGTACCCACATGTGGCTTGTCAACCCATAGATGAATGGGTTACGGCCCATGCACACACACACTGCCCTCCCCATAGCCCCACTATGATGAGCATGCTGAGGTCATCCACTGTGAAATACACCTTTGGGAGAGTTTTAGCCCAGTAATCTCAATGGCGCGTCCCATAACTGTGTAGTGTGATAAAATAGTTAGGTAGGAGTTCTAACTCCAGCCTTGGCAACTGTGTGTGTGTTTGCATGTGTGTCTGTCTGACTCTGTAGAGAGCAATGTTTTTTAGGGGAGTCACACTGCCTACAATTGAAATGCTGTACTTTGGTAAAGCCACTGATGTCATCCACCTAGAAATACATCTCTGGAAAGATTGTATCCCAGTAATCTCTGTAGCTCGTGCCATAACTGTGTACTGCTGTAGTGTGATAAAATAGTTAGGTAGGAGTTCCAACTTTAGCCTTGGCAAGTGTGTGTGTCAGTCTGTCCCTGTCTGTGTAGAAAGCAATGCTTTTTAGGGTAGTCACACCCCCTACAATTTAAATGCTCTAGTTTGGTAAGGCTGCTGTTGTCCACCTAGAAATACACCTCTGGGGAGGTTTGAGCCCAGGCATCTCCATAGCGTGTCCTATGACTGTGTACTGCTGTAGTATGATAAATTAGTTAGGTAGGTGTTCTAATCCCAGCCTTGGCAAGTGTGTGTGTGTCTGTCTGACCCTGTCTGTGTGGAGAGCAATGCTTTTCAGGGTAGTCTCACTCCATGCAATCCGTATGCTTTACTTTGGCAAGGTTGCTGATGTCCTCCACCTAGAAATACACCTATGGGAAGGGTGGAGCCCAGTTGTCTCCATAGCATGTGCCATAACTGTGTACTGTTGTAGTGTGATATAGACCTCTGTTAGGGGTTCTAGACCCACACATGTCAGTTGTGGATGTTTTGTGTGTGTTTGAATCTCTGTGTAGGGAGCAATGCATTTTAGGCTAGTCACACTCAGCACATGTCAAATGGCCTACTTTGGCAATCCTGCTGATGTCATTCTTTGTGAAATATACCTTTGGGGGTGACACTCTGCAATAATCCCCGTGGTGCGTTCTATAACAGCTCCATACTGTAGTGTGATATAGACCTCTGTTAGGGGTTCTATATCCACACATGTCAGTTGTGGATGTTTTGTGTGTGTTTCAATCTCTGTGTAGGGAGCAATGCATTTTAGGCTAGTCACACCCAGTACATGTTAAATGGCCTACTTTGGCAATCCTGCTGATGTCATTCATTGTGAAATACACCTTTGGGGAAGGGGTTCTCCAGTAATCCCCATGGTGCATTCTATAACAGCTCCATGCTTTAGTGTGGTATAGACCTCTGTTAAGGATTCTATACCCACACATGTTGGTTGTGGATGTTTTGTGTGTGTTTCAATCACTGTGTAGGGAGCAATGCATTTTAGGCTAGTCACACTCAGTACATGTCAAATGGCCAACTTTGGCAATCCTGCTGATGTCATTCATTGTGAAATACACCTTTGGGGAAGGAGTTTTCCAGTAATTCCTGTGGTGCATTCTATAAGAGCTCCATGCTTTAGTTTGGTATAAACCTCTGTTAGGGGTTCTATACCCACACATGTTGGTTGTGGATGTTTTGTGTGTGTTTCAGTCTCTGTGTAGGGAGCAATGCATTTTAGGCTACTCACACTCAGTACATGTCAAATGCCCTACTTTGGCAATCCTGCTGATGCCATTCAATGTGATATTCACCTTTGGGGAAAGAGTACCCCAATAATCTCCGTGGCACATACTATAACTGTGTAGTGTAATAAACTAGTTAGATAGGGGTTCTACTCCCAGACATGATGTGTGTGTGTGTTTGTAATTTGTATCCTGTGTGGAGGTGGGTGTGAGTGTGTGACACCTTGGTTGAATGTGGAGCGGGTTTTGCAAATTTCTTATATGGTGGCCCTAGTATATATCACAATGTCCACTGTACAGGGATTACAGATGTAAAATAGCTGAGAGGCTGGGGTGCAAATCCATACCCATACATGTGACATCAAGGCCAGGCAATCACAGTTAGCAACCCCAGTATTACCCAGAGCACACTCTCAACCCATGCTTCATACACCCACACACACACATGCCAAGGCAACAGCCAATATGTGTGTAGTACACTGCATATTGATGACCGATAGTAACTATGGAGCAATTGCAGTGGCCTACAGAGAGCATGGCACCCTGTCCATCTGTCCAATAGGCACATACATGCAAACCGTGCTTCTTCCCCATGTTCCCCACTGGACACTTGCAACAGCTGTGGTGCCATCACATGTGACCCACAAAGAACATACCATGCCTGAAAACATGCCCTGTATGGACAGATGCCACTGACACCAGGGAATGCTGTTAGCATGCTATCAATGTAGGTGCAGGTTTAACCTGCTGTCCATTACCAGTTCCTGTCACAGGTGGCCAAGACTGGCACATCTGATTATAATATGTGTACACAACATGGTCCCGACACCCCAGGTACAGTTCCATGTCACTGTACCTGCATGTGGGAGGTGTGCACATCCCAGACACTGTCCATGTTATGGACTAAGGAACACATGCACTCACTTGAGACACTCCTTAAAATGGAGAACATTGACATCTGTGCAGTGACAGAGACCCGGTTCAGAGCTCCAAAGAGGACCCCTGCATTACCAGGCTATAATTCATACCACACCTTTTAGCCACCAAACCTGGACCAAAACACTAAAGGTGGAGGCATATCCATATTAATTAAGGATATCACACCTCCAAGCTAGTTGCTCAGCATAATGCATCCGAGATTATCCAAGTTCAACTAACTCTGGGCAAAACCACAATACAGATTGTAGCTTGCTGCAGACCCCCCCCCCCACCATGCCCCAGGATTCCCACTCCTCTTTTCTTGATACACTGGAAAATATTAAGGTACAACCCAATACTCTAATAATGGGTGATTTCAACTACCCTACCATTAACTGGGAAAACTACTTGTGTACCAACTCTTTTGTGCAACATTTTCTGGAAATCAATTCCAACGCCTTGTATCAACTTATCCACACCCCCAACTGGGGCGGCAATATCCTAGACCTAGTCATCACCAACATGGGTGACTGGTGTTCCACACCAGAGGTCAGCTCCTCATTGGTCAGATCCGACCACAAGCTAATCACCCTAGACATCCACATCCCGCTCCCATCCCCCATTAGGAAAGCAACCGTAAATAATTTCTCCAAAGCCAATTTCACACTTCTTAAGACAGAAGTGGCAAACTTCATGACACCCATGCAAATGGACAATAGAGGTACGACTGCTGAATCCTACACAAATGCACTTTATAAGCACTTACATGAGTGCATGGATCGGGCTATCCCTAACAGAACCAAGATGCTATTCTCCAAAAAAAGGAAGCCAATCTGGTGGTCTTCTGCCATAAACAAACTCTACAACAGAAGAAAGAAACTGTTGCAAAAAAGAGTAAAATCCCACGATTGGAGGAACTCCCTGGTCAGCCTCAGTAAGAAGCTGAGATTCCTCATAAAATCCGACAAAGCTAGTTATGAAAACAAAATCACCACTGATTCTAAACACAAAGCATTCTATAGCTATGTCAAGAATCTCAATGGCAACACTTAGATCTGCTCTGAGTTGAAGCACAATGACACTAAATATACAGAACCAACTGATATTGCCAACATCCTTGCAGATGGGTTCAGTGCTAACTTTACCCCCCTCTCACCCCCTAAAGGGCCCATCTTTATACCGGAAGAATGCAAAGTTCCTGTAATCATGGCTGCACAGGTAAAAACCTCACTTTCCAAAGCCAAGAACACAGCATCCATGGGACCTGACAACATCCCAGGTTGCCTTCTACACAAACTACAGAATGAACTGGCACCCCACCTAAGTACCATGTTCAATCATAGCCTCACCTCAAGCTTTGTGCCCATTGAATGGCGCACCATGATGGTTATCCCACTCCACAAAGGGGAGGCCACAACAGACCCCGGAAACTACTGCCCCATTAGCCTGACAAGCCTGGTCTGCAAGGCCATGGAACGTATCATCATGGAACTCATAAACATAGACATTGGAGATCTCCAAACTCCGGACCCCACACAGTTTGGGTTTGTAAAAGGCAGATTATGTCTCCTAAATCTGATAGACTTCTTTGAAGTAGTCACCAAAGCCATAGATGAGGGTAAGGTGGTTCACACAGCCTATTTAGATCTCGCCAAGGCATTCAACACCATCCCCCACTCTGGAATTATAGATAAACTCATTAAACTAGGTATAAATCCCTATGTCACAAGATGGGTTGCCAACTGGCTTACTTACAAAACCCACAGTGTGAAAGTAGCAGACCCCAAATCAGACTTCAGACCAGTGACAAGTGGAGTACCACAGGGTTCAGTCCTGGGTCCTCTTCTGTTTGGTATCTACTTCTCTGAAGTACAAGCTAACACAGAAGGTCTTTGGCTAACTAAATTCGCAGATGACTGCAAACTAGGAGCCATAATCCAAACTCCTAATGATGTGGACATCCTACAAAAGGGCCTCACTGAGACAGATGCCTGGTGCCAAAGCCATGGTCTCAAGCTCAACACCAAAAAGTGCAGTGTCATCCCCTTTGGTAAAAACTCTGTACTCATGAACTTCCACATAGGCGGTAGTCTACTTAACACCGAAAGTGTGATAAGAGACCTTAGGACACAGGTGGACAGTACTCTCTCCTTTGATAATCACATTGCCACAGTGGTCAGGAAATCCTTCTATGTGGCACACCTCATCACAAAAGGTTTCTCATCCAGAAAAAAAGAGGTCATTGTTGCCCTCTACTCATCACTCATTAGACCCATTATAGAGTACAATGCCCCTTTTGGTATGTACCTTACAAGACATCTACAACAACTGGAAAGGACGCAAAATTACCTCACAAAGAGGATTACTGGGTTCAAACAGATTACTTATGCAGATTGACTCAAAAAACTCCAGCTTTACTCTGTCGCATATCGCCTACTCAGAGGCGATCTCTGCCTAACATACAAAGCTATGTCAAACCCAGAGCTGTTGGACATGCTCCACTTAAAGAAGTCCCAATCCCTCCAAGCTACACGCTCTAGGGACCTAAACCTTGTCACCACAATAAACAGAACATGCTGGAGGGATAGATTCCTATCCCAGAGACTTCCCATACTCTGGATCAGACTACCGATCTATGTCAAACAGAGCTCCTCATTAGCACTCTTCAAGAAAAGTCTTGATGATTGGATGGGTAATAGGAAATTCACCCCAGGGATCACTTCTCTGGTTCTGCTTGACAGGGGCACAGGAAAATAATTTTCTTGGGTGGCGAAAGCCAGGATACCTTTTTGGCCAGACTTGTATAGGCCCTAGGGCCAATAGCCTAGTACCTACCTATGAACCTATGAACATACATGGCAAGCGATGCATAGCACTGGCCATATAGTCACCCAGGTAACTGGATGGTGGATACAATACCCATCTATGTGGGTAAATGCAGAAATCACAGCCCTGAGCCACAATGCAGACCATTGTCATATGGCCCAATGCCAAGGTATACCCATCACCTAGCCTTGTATAGCACAGTTGACCACCACATACCCATGCAGAAGTGCACCCATGCATGTCAGTACTGGCACCCTATGTATTTGTGTGTGTGGTGTATGATGCGTATGATCACATCCACACTCACTACAACCCCCAGTGGCATACTGACGCATGCTGTCTGATGTCAGACACCTCCCCATACTCTTTGCCCATATAACCTTCGTATGACCCATGTGGTGCATGTGATACCTGCACAGTAATGTGCTGTGGCAATCTCACTAGTGATGAGCTGTATCCTTGGCTCTGCCAAGTGCGTCAACGTGTGTGCATCCCTGTGAGAGTGTGGCTGTGTTGACGCTGGCACCTGTTCATGCGGACAGGCACATGTACTTCCACCACTTCTACCGTATAGCTACCTGTAGCACATGTCACTCACCATCACATATATGTTCTGAGGACTCCACAACAGTTAACCTATGTGGCGCAACACATAACTGCATAGAACTATGATAGCACTACATAGTCATCAGGGGTTTGATACCCTGGTGGTAGGTGTGTGACACAAACATGCTTAAGTTTTACTCTCCCACCCCTCCCTGACTTGTCATTGCCTCCGTCTGCCTCTCTCACTCCTTCACTGGTAGATGTGGAGGCCCACACCTGCGTTGCTTAGGCAGCAGCATGTGCATTTTAAGTGATGCTCATGATCAGCTGATGGCCTCTGCATGAATTGCAGCCCTCCCCTAGCTGATTGCATGTGGAACAGCTGTGGTAACATTCCCATAGCCAATTGCATGGAAACACACTCCAGTATCTAGGAACATCATGTTGGTGTTGGGCCTTTCCATTCACTGTGAGTAGGAACTTGATCTGTTGTTTGGCAAACAGCATCTCAGATGGAATGAGAATTTACCTGTGACAACATACACTGTAGAAACAGGTCAACACACAGGAGGGGGATGTGCCTGACCTGACTAAAGAGTGTAAGTGCTGCTATACTGCATTCGGAGTAATGTTGGTTTAACAGGATGTGTGTGGATATGGCTGTCTTACAGGTATTAATACCTGTTATGTCAGTTCTATTTTATGAGGACTCCCCATCTGTAGGGTCATCTGCAGACTGGGCAGTGTGTGGTGCCTTTGGTTTCATGTGTTACCCACAGAGCATGTATCTGTGAACTGCAGAAGGTAGTGTGAGGATTGCAGTCTGTAGATGTTGAAAGTCAGGACAGTTACTGACTACATATCCCTCATAGGACATATGTTGCGACAAACCCTGTTACAACATTAAATGTAAGATGTTATCACAGCAAGATGTCAATATTGGCCCTGTGTATGTGCTTCAAGCCACAACTCTGTCAACTTTTGTACATATGTCATGCATTAAGAGGTGCATATGTGCTGTACACCATAATTAGTGTCATCATATATGGTAACAAGTCAGTGAGATATCAGACTGCTGCACATGTTATGTACAGTAGAGGTTATATTTGATGACATAACCTGGACATTCTGTGGTTGTTTGTACAGTACTGAGGTCTTCTGTGTACTTATGGAGAATGTCGACAGTGTGTGTATTGTCAATATGTACCTTGGCCTGTGTACAGACTGTGGTAGATGTCATCATTCTAGGTCCCGTACTATCTGATGTTAGATGCTGCTCCACTGTATGTTACCGTATTGGCTTACATGTTTGTAGGGCCATACACACACATGTCCCATACTACAGACAGGCATCAGACCACACTGTGTAGCGGCCCAGTATATGTAGGGTTAGTGGGTGAGTGGCACATATGAGGATGGTGTTGAACAGATAGTCCATATACTGTAATATTATGCTAGCTTACCATATGTGGCTGTGGGTTTGTTCACATTTGTTGTGGTTATGCACTTCCACACAGGTGTATCTTACTCTGTGCTGTGACATGACTGTAGAGCCTGCTATATAAGCAGGTACATGTGCATTCCCCCATAAGAGATGTAGGCCAGTGTTGAGCCAGTCTGCCTGTAGCCTGCACAGTGCTTTGTTACATGCCTAGCAGCTTAGTATATTTATCCAGTGAGATGTCATGTGCAGATACTTGCCAGATGTACTGCTGCCAGGCCTCCCTTAACAGTCATGTATGTCAGATGGAGCAGTGGGATGCTGTACAGATGTATGTCAATATCTAGTGGGTAGTATGTGGCCATGGCACCTCTATACCAGCAGTTATTATGTGTCAGGACAGATAGGGGTGTGTGAATGCATAACCTATGGGGCGAATGTATACCAGTCGTTATGTGTTATACCCATCCACATGGCTGTTAACATCCATATTGTCAGGCTTGGTCCACATGTTCTGTACTAAGGGGTTCTGTGTATACCTCTGGACTGTACAGAGTGTGTCAGAATGCCCAGATCTATTGACCAATATCTCTGCTGTAGTCCACAGGAGCATTATGTGCTTGCAGTGGTACTGTACTATGATGTCCTTAGGGTGTCTGTCAGTAGCCAATGGTGCACATGTGAAAAGCAGATGTGACCTCCCACACTCCATGTCTGTGAAGACAATCCCTATTACAGTAGCAATAGTCTACTAATATACCTGCTATACATACCGACATCCCCTTGCACTACGGAGTTGGGACTATAGGGGATGAGGTAGGGCTACACCCCATGTTCAGGACATATGGTGAATATATATATATATGTATATACATATGATTATCCAGATATCTATATAGATAATTACACATGTACATATCGGCATATATAGATGAGTGTGTATATGTACATAGATATGCATATAACACCCATATATATATACATATAAAGAGCATTATATGTCTACACATATACAGATAGTGATACATATGCACATATATGTATAGCACACTGTTATTCCTGCCAGCAGTCCACTGCTGTTGTATCCACCACACATCCGGTGGGGCTGGAGCTATATATGTGTGGGCTTCACTTACACAATACATGTGTGCCCATATGCACTCCAGAGGCCAGTGTATGTAACAGTGGTATATGGCCTGTAGTATTGAGTCTATGAGGGGGATGCACCATACATAACCTAGGCTGTTACAAAATGTGAGGGTATCAGTGGTGGGCTGCCATAAGGTATCTGGATGTACAGTACCATACATTTCACCTATCTTGACATTACTTACATAAAGTGGGTTACTGCAGGCCTACTGCTTCCTGGCATACAGACTGTTCTGTTTGCCAGTGTGCCTGTGATGGTGTCAGTTATGCCATGTTATGTATCAGTTACATCCCATTTGACCAACTTAAGTCTGTACCACCTAGTGATTGTGTACAGAGTGTAGATAGGGGCTGATGGACTATACAGCTGCATCACTTACTGCTGATTGTGTGGTATCCTGTGGCCCAGTATGTCATTACTATTGTATGATTTGAAGGGCTTGGCCTGGACAGCAACAGTTGTGGACCTTTCCAGACTACTGCATTAGTAGAACTATTTCACAGTTGCATTACTCTGTTTATATGGATGTCAGTGTCTGAACAGCTATATGACATGCATATACATCTGTAATAGTACACAAATAAAGGTATTCCATTTCTGCAAACCTGTGTGTGGTGTTTTATCCTATGACCTCTCTGTGGGTATATGTTGCAGGCAACATATGTCATTTTTATGGGTGGCTCATCCAGTGTCCAGTTGTTAGGGTGTTAACTGTAGGCATAGTGGCTGTTCCATACCATGTGTGCCTACTACATGAGTTCTTACTGTACATATCTCTGCATATGTATGTGTAGTCACATGTATATCTATATATATATATATATATATATATATATATATATATATATATATATATATATATCTGTATCTGCTTATATGTGTCTGTGTATATGTATCCTGGGGATGTTGCTAGCTTCCACATTTTACATTTCCTGTGAGAGCCAGACTGTACTGCATGATATGTTACCAATACCAGCCTGACATCATACAGGTGGGATGTAGTACTGTTAACATCTTGTGCCCATGATGTTTCAGGACCTGGTTATGGGATCTGCAACACTTGGTAGTGTATTGCGGGCGGACGTGTTTGGCTGTCGGGGGGTGGGTATACCTATTCGTACAAGACATATATTGTTTGGGGCCTCTCAACACCATTAATGGTGCATGTGGACATTTATGATTTAGTTAATCTCCCATTGATATTTACACATGTATGTCCATATATACCTATATGAATATATATATCTGCTTACATATATATAACTATGTCCGTATATACATACATACATATATATCTGCTTACATATATGTAACTTGCTGTGTATATGTAGACATATAGGTGTAGACATATATATGTGTCGATGTAGGCATTTGCATGTATATATGTTCATACATATTTATATATATGTATATATTTCTAAATTTATATATATATATATATATATATATATATATATATATATATATATATATAGTTCCACTTGAAACTGTCGAATTACCATATCATCGAACCTTAAAACATCGAGACCAGAATGTCGCAAACTGAAATAATTGAAAACTGCAATCATCGAGACGCGTAACATCGAATATGTTTTGATACTTGGATTGTTGTATTTAGGCATGTTTGCACACTTAACATGTAGGGAATGTGTTTTCGATGTTACGAGTCTCGAAGATTGCAGTTTTCGATTAACTCAGTTTGCGACATTCTGCTCTCGATGTTTTAAGGTTCGATGATGTGGTAATTCAATAGTTTCAAGTGGAACCATATATATATATATATATATATATATATATATATATATATATATATATATATATATATATATATATATATATATATATATATCTACATATATAGATATGATGTATCTGTTTAGATATTAATATATTTACACACACACACATACATCTAGATGTTGGTATACATTTTCTGTACTGTTGCATGACTGGGCTGGATGATATGTTTCTGAAAACATCAGATTTATATATATCTGGCATGACTTAGTGGTAATTTATATAAGTCCACAAAGAAACTTGGTGGAGTAACCAATTTGTGAAGTTATCACTGTTGAAACTAGTCAGAGTCCAAGTAAAATCCAGATAAACTTTATTAAAAGTAGGTAAGCGCTTTCATGATACACATATCACTTCATCAGACCTTATAAAAAGTATATGTTGGCCATCTTCACTTTTAAATACATCTCAGCCAATCAGAGTGAAAGATCAGTTAAGCAGCCATTTCATTACAGAGATACTTTTACTATAAATAATATAAAATTAAAAAGCCAGTATAGCCATATACTGTAGCAAATCATATGTATATATTCTCCTAAAAGCAAAACAATATTAATAAAACAGTCTTAATAAAGACAACATAAATAATACTGTATATCAAGCTACAAAAACACTTTCAACAGAATATATTTACATGGGACTCCGACTGAAACAACTCCCTATTCTTCAAAACTGGCTTAAGGGGTATTCTATTATTCAGTCCCTTCCCTTTATTTGCCTTTAACCTAATAATCCATCTAGTTTCGGAAGTCTCAGTATAATTGCATATGTCACCTCCTCTATTACTGGGGTTAATTTTCTCAATCACCTAAAACATAAAACTCTGATCATTTCCTTCAAGTGATATATGTTTGGCTAGTGCATTTGTTAAGGTGCCATTCCTAATATGAAGTAGGTATTCCCTGATTCTAAACCTTAACTTCCTATTAGTTTTACCTACGTAGAAGGCAGAACATAGGCTGCAAACTCCACCCCCAGCACAAAAGACCACAGTGAAAAACTTCTCAAAAGCAGACTTCACTCTTCTTAAGACGGAGATGGTATCCTTTAAGCCCACTGTGCCAGTGGATACCACATCCTGCAATGCCAAATCCTTCACAAATGCTTTCTATGGACATATCCAAGAATGCATAGATCATGCAATCCCAAACAAATCCAAGTCCCTCTCCACCAAATGTAAGCGTCCTGTCTGGTGGACCTCAGCCATAAACAAATTGCATAACAAAAGAAGGAAGCTACTGCACGTCAGAGCGAAATCCCATGAAGGGAAGACGTCTCTGATCAACATTAGCAGAAAACTAGGTTCTCTCATAAAAACATCCAAGGCAAACTTTGAGAGAAAAATCGCTAAGGACACTAAAGATAACCACAAAGCCTTCTTCAGCTATGTTAGAAACCTGGGCGGAAACCCTCAGATATGCTCAGAGTTGGTTCACAACAAGAAAAAATACACTGAACCCACAGATATTGCTAACATTCTGGCTGACAGGTTCAGTGCAAATTTCTCGCCTCCTTCACCCCCAAAAGAAGAAATACTTATCCCAGCTGAATGTAATCTCCCTGTCATCTCAGATGTCCAAGTGAGAACCGCCCTAAACAAAGCAAAAAACACAGCATCAATGGGACCTGATGGTATCCCAGGGTGCGTGTTACGTGAACTCCAAGAGGAGCTAAACCCACACATAAAAATGCTATTTAACCTTAGCCTTACTTCGGGATATGTACCTGTACACTGGCGTACAGCAACAGTGGTCCCACTCCACAAGGGGGGTGCCTCTACAGACCCTGGAAACTACCACCCCATAAGCTTAACTAGGCTGGTCTGCAAAGCTATGGAAAGAATCATTATGGAACTCATAAACAGAGACATAGGGGACATACAGACACTTGACCCCACCCAGTTCGGCTTTGTGAAGGGCAGATCCTGCCTTTTAAACCTGGTTGACTTTTTCGAAACAGTCACTAGAGCCATTGATGAGGGCAAAGCAGTCCATACAGCATACCTGGACTTGGCTAATGCCTTCGACACAATACCCCACTCAGGCATCATAGATAAGCTAAACAGCTTAAAAGTAAACCCTTATGTCACTAGATGGGTTGCAAACTGGCTAAAGGACAGAACCCATAAAGTTAAAATTGCTGGAGCAATGTCAGACTCAAAGCCAGTCACAAGTGGTGTCCCACAGGGATCTGTCCTGGGACCCCTCTTGTTCGGCATTTATTTCTCAGATGTTAAAGAAAACATGGGAGGGCTGTGGCTGACAAAGTTCGCAGATGACTGCAAACTAGGCGCCATAGTCGATACACCAGCAGACACACACATCCTACAGAAAGGCCTCACTGAAACGGACAACTGGTGCCGTAGTCACGGCCTTAAACTAAATGCCAAAAAATGTATAGTCATCCCTTTTGGAAAAGCAAAGTACCCACAAATTATCACATAGACAGCAACCCACTGAGTACGGAAAAAGTAATCAGAGACCTAGGGACCCAAGTAGACAGCGACCTCTCATTTGACACCCACGTTGCCAAAGTAGTTAGAAAAACATTCTACCTTGCACACCTCATCATGAAGGGATTCACATCCAGATCCAAGGATGTCATTGTACCCCTATATTCCTCCCTCATCAGACCCATGATTGAGTACAATGCCCCATTTGGTATGTACCTCACCCGGCACTTGCAACAGCTGGAGAGACCACAAAAGTACCTCACCAAAAGGATCAAGGGTCTCCAACATATGTCTTATTCCGCCAGACTAAAGAAACTTCAGCTCTATTCAGTAGCATACCGCCTGCTCAGAGGTGATCTCTGCCTGACGTACAAGGCCATGTCCAATCAGGATTTGATGGACATGCTCCACCTCAAAAAATCCAAATCCATCAGGACCACGAGCTACAGACTTAAACCTCGGCACAAATATGAATAGGACATGTTGGCAGGACAGATTCATAACCCAGAGGCTTCCCATGCTTTGGAACAGGATCCCAGTTCGTATTAGGCAGAGCCCCTCACTGACTCTCTTCAAGAGAAATCTTGATGAGTGGATGGGAGATCGAAAGTTTACCCCAGGGGTTACATCTGTGTCACTGCTAGACAGGGGCACAGTAAACTAATTCTATTATATAAGGGGACTTTCATTGTGTCACTACTAGACAGAGGCACAGTATTCTAGATTTATTCTGTACATTTTTGTACCATTTCATGGGGTGGCAAAAGCCACATCACTATGGCTAGGCTTACAAATGCCCCAGGGCAGATAGCCTAGTACTATACTATGAAACTATGATATAGACTATGCTGTTTTTTTAAGAGAGATACACAGACTAGAGGATGGTCTATATAAAATCAAGAAGTTACATGCCCAACGATACATGCCCAACGATACTATTTTGAAGTTTGTCTGAAAACCCATGCTATACCAAGAGGACTAAGGGTTTTAAAAATGCCCAATCAAGGGGAAAGACAGCCTGAGTTCTAAGCAAATGGCAGCAGCTCAATTTAGAACTAAGTTTCAACTATATGCGCTTATTGTTGGAGTGTTCAGTGAAGGAGGAAGAAGAAATAAGGGTGAATGTAATGACTGAACATGAATTGCTGTTCTCTTCTTATCCACACAAGTTAGTGGATGAGAAATGTTCCATGATTGCTGATTCAGCAGCACTCTTTGAGCAGAGACTGCTACGGCAGAAATTCAACAAACTACAAAAGGATAAAAGAGATTTTAAGGAGGGCCACATCTTTGTATGGCCGAGAAGCAAGGTTTCAGAGTGAGTCACTGAGCTTACCACCTTAAACACTGAGAGGGAGGTCCAGGCTGATCAACGGAGTGACTTCATCAAAGAAAGTTCAAAAGAAGGAAGGAATATGGGTGCTTGAGTTAAATCTAATGCTCCTCCAGTTGTGAGCATTTCTTCAGTGACAACTGCAGAAGCTAATCCAAATGAGAAGGTGGATGCAAGGTGAAGGCCGGGGTCCACCCAGGGAACTCAACAAATAAAAGAGGCTCATCACAAGAATGGTTCGGAACAAACAGAAACCTCACAACAGATTTTTTGTACTCTGCTGCTAAAGCTGCAGACTTCGGATCAACAAAATACAGAGAGGCGGTCATCAAGAGGGAGATCGTACAGCAGGAACCGCAACAAGAGGAAGCTGCCTATGGATTCTCCCGTGCTGAATGTATCCAAGAAGACATGGAGGAAAGAAGTATAATATGGAATATATCCTCACGACAACTAACAACTGTAGAAAAAAGTGTGCTGGAAAGAGAACTATCATTTATTCCTGCACAACGGACTGAGGTAACATAGTATTCTGGACTTAACATATGTTTGGTGGAAATGTTTTATTGAAAATGTTGTTTAAAAATAAGAGTGAAGAAATGAGTGACAGAAATGTTTTTAAAAAAACAAGTGCATTCATTCCACCTAGTCATCCAGTTATTGATGTTTTTACTAACATATGTGAGAAGGAGTTGTTTGACGCTATGGATAATGGAAAAAAAAGGAAGTATTTTGTCAATCTGAGTAGAAGTGAATGGAATGCATTAAAACAGTTACAGTCAGATCGCTCGATTATTATTAAGCAAGCTGATAAAGGTGGACCTATAGTTTTAATGGATAGGTTGGATTATGACACATCAATGTATGATATGTTATGTGACACCTCAATATATGAGAACATAGGCTATGCTGATATGGAGAAAATGTTAGTGGATTTGAATGGAGTATTATATTTATTTTATTTTATTTTACATTTGTTGACCGGGCTAGTCTAACTGGATATATGTCCATTTTCAGTAGAGGCCCGGGGAGAAAAGCTCCAAGCATAGGCAGTAACAAATAATACAATATATACAATAGTAACATGAGTTATAATACATTATTCAGATTGTACATGAGAGAAGTTAGTATAGAGTCTTATAGTAGGATTAAGCTAAGATAAAATACTGAGAACAAACAACATATGAGAGAATAAAAAAAAATATATATATATATTTATATATATATATATATATATATATATATATATATATATATATATATATATATATATATAAAAAACAGTATAGAGATTTTTTTTAATCTCTTTAGATTCTAAGTTGAGGTTAGCTTACTTGTTATTACAGGTAATCAGCACAGAGCAGTAGAGTAGAGAAGTAAAGGGAGTGCTATATGATTGTTTATTAGACAATACCATCTCTAATGATCTGTATAACTATTTTAAGGTAGATAAGCCCTTAATACCTAGTATACACGGTCTCCCAAAAGTTCATAAAGATGCTGAACATCCCCTTTAAGACCAATAGTATCTGGGCACAACTGGTCTATGGAACCCATTTCTATTTATGTAGAAAAAAATTGAGATTGGAAGTAAATAAAAACAGGAACATCTTAAGGGACTCTAAACAATTTTTACATGATTCATTTGTTTTTAAGAGTGTATATAATGGAGACCTAAAAACATTATTATTAGTGACATTAGATGTATGTTCATTATTCACATGTATTCCGAATGTGACTGGACAAGAGCTTTTGAGACACTTATTGGATGAAGGGACTTACAATGGATCGAAGATCTAGACTTGATATGTTTGTTAATGGAACTAATTCTTATAAATAATGTGATTGGCTTTGATGGAAAACTATTTGCACAGAAAGATGGTATGGCCATGGGTATGGCTAGTGCAAATAGTTATGCCAATCTTGTGATGGCTGAGTGGGAAAATAAGAATGTACTACATGATGGTAAATGGCCCCAAATTTTATTCTACAAACGTTTTGTAGATGATCTTTTTTGCTATGGGATGGCACAGTAGTAGCATTAGAAGAATTTGTCCTTGAAATAGGGAATAGTACTAATGTTTTGAAATTTGAAATGAAAAACTCAGCATATGAAATTGATTTTTTAGATGTAATTGTGTCTAAAGACGAACTAGATGGTTTGGTTACCAGACAATTCAGGAAAACGTGTCATAGGAACACTTTATTCTATAGGGGGAGCATGCACCCAGGGCATATCTTTAAGAACATAGTGAAGGGACAAACCCTCAGGACATCTAGAGTAACAGCTAGGGATGATGAATTTGAAAAATAATTATCCGATCTGAAGTCTAGATTTAATGAGAGGGGATATGCTGATAATATAATGACTGAAGTTCTGGGTTCAGCTTCCTCATGGAGGGATAACATAGGAAAACCATATTTCTCACTAACTGATGATAGGAGAAGTTCTATTAAACAGAAGAAAGATGTTGCTAGATTCTCTACATATTATACCAGTGATGTGAACATAGTAACCAATGTAATTAAGAAAAATTGGGGTATATTAACTCAGAATCTAGAAATTAAGTAAGTGGTAGGGGAAAATCCCAATTTTATTTTTAAGAACAAGAAGTCACTAAAAAGAATGCTATGCTATCCCAGTGTGGAGAAGGAACATGAAATGAATGCAGGTAAGGGTATGTCACCATGTGGTGAATGTAATCAATGTACTTATATTAATAAAAATAACAAATTTATACATCAAGATACTAAGCGAATTTATGAATTTAATACAGCAACACAAGCAATGTGGTTTATTTAGCAGTTTACAGCCTATGTTCTGCCTTCTGCGTAGGTAAAACTAATAGGAAGTTAAGGTTTAGAATCAGGGAACACCTACTTCATATTAGGAATGGCACCTTAACAAATGCACTAGCCAAACATATATCACTTGAAGGCAATGATCAGAGTTTTAAGTTTTTGGTGATTGAGAAAATTAACCCCAGTAATAGAGGAGGTGACATATGCCATTATACTGAGACTTCCAAAACTAGATGGATTATTAGGTTAAGGGCAAATAAAGGGAAGGGACTAAATGATAGAATACCCCTTAAGCCAGTGTTGAAGAATAGGAAGTTGTTTAAGTAGGAGTCCCATGTAAATGTATACTGTTGAAAGTGTTTTTGTAGTTTGATATACAGTATTATTTATGTTGTCTTTATTAAGACTGTTTTATTAAAATTGTTTTGTTTTTAGGAGAATATATACATATGAATTGCTACAGTATATGGCTATACTGGCTTTTTAATTTTATATTAGTTATAGTAAAAGTATCTCTGTAATGAAATGGCTGCTTAATTGGTCTTTCACTCTGATTGGCTGAGATGTATTTAAAAGTGAAGATGGCCAACATATACTTTTTATAAGGTCTGATGAAGTGATATGATAAAGCGCTTACCTACTTTTAATAAAGTTTATCTGGATTTTACTTGGACTCTGACTAGTTTCAACAGTGATAACTTCACAAATTGGTTACTCCACCAAGTTTCTTTGCGGACTTATATGAGTTTTTTGTACATTTGTAGGCTATTAATCCTAACTGCTTCATTTTTTGTGCTTAGTGGTAATTTACTTTGTCTATGGTGTGCAGGGTCCTGGGTTCGAGCCTTGCAGAGGCTGTTTCTTTTGTTGCTGGCCAGAACATGGGCCGTTGGATACAGAGTGATTAAGGCACTTCAAAGCAGTTGTAAGTGTGTTTGCACGGAGGTAAGCACTGCTAACTTCCGGTTACAGTTTCTTATACTCAGCTTCTAAATTGTTTAATGTGTATAGGCATTGCTTACCCCTGTGCAAACAGGCTTAAACCTGCTTACTGCCTCTTAAAAGTGCTTATTGCCACTTACCCCTGCACTAATTTCTTTAAAATAAATGGGTTGATAGGTAAGTGGTGAAAAAAGGGTCACAAAGAGGGAAAGACAGTGGGGAAGATAGCTAGGGATGTGCAGGAGGGTGTAGGGAAGGTCCGTAGCTGTCCATTTCTTCTACAGCAACAGCTGTGCATATACACTACATTTGGAGGTAGATTTGGACACTCAAACCCCTGGGAGAGGGGTGAGGACAACAATAATAAGTTGTGATGCCAATTAGACCGGATTACATGTGTCCAGTGGACATGTGTGCAAAATGGACAGCTATGTATGGGGCATGATTTTTTTGTGGGAACAGATTGCCCTTTTTTCTTTTTTTTCAGGTGTGAGTGGGATTTTGGGTAGTAGGTATATTTGGGGAAATAGGTTGGGTAGGTTAACAGACAAGACACACAAGATGCATACAGGGGCGGTATATGACACATGTGGGGGGTAAACACTTTGAAGGGGAGGGGTGTTGGGATATCGGAAGCCCATAAGCCCCCTAGAGGTAACAGTGGGACTGAGGTCCCCACCCATGGACAGTCACCACTGCACCTTCACAGCCCGAAGGTGGCTGTGCTGGGGGCTGAGCCGCAGAGCCAGGCTGACTCTCTAATTGTGACATGCTGCCCTCGAGCTGGTGTAGAAGATCACCAAACTGCTCACTGATTACTCTACGCACCCCAACCCCGACCTGGTGACGGGTGACTGTCCATGCCCACTCCTGGGGGGGACGAGCCCCATCCCCTGAGGAGGTTCCACCTGAAGGTGGTGCAGGACCAATGGACAGGGAGGTGCTGGGTTGGGCCCCAGACATGCTGGTGCCCAGTGCCTTGTTCAGCTGAGGTGGACAGGTGGGTCCGCTGGGACGGGCTTCCCAAGCGTGCTATAGTGTTTAGATTTCAACATCATATATGGGTTAGTAATAGTCAACACATTCCAGGGTTAGGTATAACAGCATGCATAGATATTCCCATTAACCCAGACACCAGATACGGAACAGTTGCATAGCAAACAAAACACATGGATATATGGGACCACAGTGGTAATAAGAACAACATGCAGGTACGTTGATGGCACCATGCCAACAATGTTGGAATAATTCAATATGGCACATGCATGGGAATCATTAAAATATTAACAAACAATTGGACAGTATCAGAGTTAGTACATACCAGTTGGGGTGGGTATGTTGATTATTGTTGGAGATAAGGTGGGGGGAGACAGATGTCAATTATCAAGTAATATATTCCTGTACTCCACATTACTTTCCTAGTCAGTGCTGTTATCTGTACCTTACAAGTCATACTACACTATCCTATAGACCTATATTGGATACTGATATGGCTGTCAACATCATTGCACATGAACCGGTTTTACCTGCAGTATACACCTCTTATCTGGTATACCTGTGGAGGGAATGTTTGTTAACACTGACTAACTGTTTGTACACATACTCCCGGATTCTGGGTTGATGTTTTGCACTATGCTATCCAACTCTTTTTGCACAGACTCTGGCCATGTGTTGACCACATGCTGGTGTGCATGGACATATCTAGAATATTGCCCTCTTCGACCTTTAGTGACCTGACACACACATATGCATGCTTTCCTACACAGTTATATTATGTAGCACAGTGTGGGCGACAGTGACCAGTGATACTTTATTATTCAGAGAAACTGCAACACTCACAATCCCCTACAATACCAGGGTGGACGGTACCAGTACAGGTTATATTGCTCTGTATTTCTCAGCACAGTGTTTGTATCCAATGTACCTGTGGGGGCAATGTTTGTTAGCACTACCTGACTGTTGCCACACAGGGTTCAGGATTACACATTAGTATTATGCACATACATCTCACTCTGTTACTGTACACACTCTGGTCACAGCTTGACAACATGGGAGTGTAGATAGGCCATACTTGAAATATTACTCTCCTAACAGTTTCAGGAGTTGATACAGTGACAGGTGTATTCTCATGATGGTTAACAATCACTTGTATTCCCTGTTTGCTGGCTACACATCAGGGATTATCCCACAGACTTACCAGAGGGACAGGCAGACAGGAAGCAGATATGGGCACGTATACTGGACATTCTGGCCTCATGTGCACAGTTGTGGGGTATGAATCTGTATGCAGTCTAAGCCCACTCCCAGGATTCTGATCATGGCTGTGTCTGTTACAACTTAAACACTGCCCATCACAGTAGTGTCTGCTATATTGATATTGCTGTATATCTTCAATCTGCTTTCTGTCTTATTAATCCTCTGTGCTTATGCATTCTGACCTTGTATAACAACACTCTTATACAGAATTCCTAGACAGGTATATGTTGTAGAACAGTGTGGGTGACAGTGATGTGTAATACCTCATTATTCAGAGAAACTGCATATCATTCTTGTATTTCTGGGCACAGTGTTGGTATCTGACAGACCTGTGGGAGGAATGTTTAGTATAATTACCTGAATGCTCCCACATGCAGTACCAGGTTCCATATTACTATTATGCATATACATATCACTCTGATACTGTACACACTCTGACCACAGCTTAACAAGTTGGGGTGTAAATGGGCCATACGTGGCTTCTTAGTCACATGAGGTATTGGGGAGTTGCTAGTGTACCAGGTTTGTTGTCATAGATGTGTGTCAATCAGCTGTATTTCCTGTTTGTTGCCTATACATCTGGGATCATCCCACTGATTTTCCAGTGGGACAGGTTGATAGGCATTAGATATGGGCCACTTTATTAGACATTCTGGACATATTTGTACAGTTGTGGGGTATGATTCTGTATGCAGACTACTACCACTGGCAGGATTCGAACTATGGCTGTGTGTGTGCTAAGAAAACAGTAGTTCACATCTCAGTTGCATGTGCTATTCGATTTTTGTTGTTTGCATTTTCCCTGTTTACTGTCTAAGTGTCTCTCAGTTGTACTAAATGGCCTCTGGAGATTACACCTGTCATATACAGGCATTCCTACACATTCAATTTATGGTGCATGGTGTGGGTAACAGTGCTTAATACTACAGTACTATGACATGATTGCAAATCTGCATTACCATATGATACCAGAATATACACATGCAGTTTATTACACTTTTATTGTGATACAAACAATATGAGACTCTTCCTGCCATATTCTCTAGTGTATGCAGTACTTGCCTTGAGCAATACAGGTTTTATACTAGCAATTAATTTACTACTACTTTTATTTTTATTTCCTATGACAGTAAAAGCATGAGTATTACTGACCTGCCTCGCATTGCAACTGCATCAGGCAGCAGATGTGGGCCTCCTGGTTCGCGTCCTGCTCCGTTGCAGCTCTGGGGGACATAAGAGGAATATTTAGCCATACCTATCCATGATATACCTGAGCTGGCACTAATTACACACATACTGGGGTGATACTTGCACATGGCTGGAACATCCCCTGATACTCTAGCCTCTTGGAGCCACTCCTCCAAGAGGTCCTCCTTCTGCTGCTTCAGGTCGGCATAGTGGTGCCTGACCTGCTCACCAGTTTGGGGTATGCCAGTGGCACTGGCGAGGTCACGGGCAAGATGGTCCCAGGCCTCCACTTATATTGGGAGCCCTGGTACTGGCCCTGCAGCAGTCTCTGTGCATGGTCTTTATCTTGGAGTCTTGCCATGACCTTGGACTCCTGGATGCACCAGCACTGCGCCCAGAAGCGCAATCCTTCTCCCCTTACTGCCATAGTGCCTGCAAGGGGAAGCTACAATCAGTTAGGAGCTGTAGTCCCACCTCTTGGGTTTAAGTAGGGCTGATTTCCCGCACTTTCCCGTGATTGGCCGGTTTTGAAAAGGGTAAGCTATGGGCAAACCTGCTTACCTAAGGTTGGCATTGTTTAAAGGGGTATGCCACTGGCCACAAAGAGTTAGCTGGGCTACACATTGCTCACACCTCCTAAGCTGGCCTGTGGAATGCTTGGCGTTGCCTACATTACACATTCATTATAATGCCTTTTTGGCATTGTGTTATTATTCATTACCCCTTATATGTATGCCTATGTCAAGAATCTCGATGGCAACACCCAGATCTGCTCTGAGTGACAGCACAAAGGCATGAAAATTACAGAACCAACTGATATTGCCAACATCCTGGCAGATAGGTTCAGTGCTAACTTTACCCCCCCACCCCCTAAAGGGCCCATATCTATACAGGAAGAATGCAGAGTCCCTGTAATCACAACTAAGCAGGTAAAAGCTGCACTCTCTAAAGCCAAAAACACAGCATCCATGGGACCTGATAACATCCCAGGCTGCGTTTTACATGAACTTCAGAACGAACTGGCTCCCCACTTAAGCAGCATATTCAATAGTAGCCTCGCATCAGGCTTTGTGCCCACTGAATGGCGCACAGCAACAGTTATCCCACTCAACAAAGGGGGAGCCACCACTGATCCTGGTAACTATCGACCTATTAGCCTGATGAGCCTGGTCTGCAAGGCCATGGAACGTATCATCATGGAACTCATAAACAAAGACATTGGTAACCTTCAAACTCTGGATCCCACCCAGTTTGGGTTTGTGAAAGACAGATCATGGCTCCTGAACCTGATCGACTTCTTTGAGGCAGTCACGAAAGCCGTAGATGAGGGTAAGGTGGTTTACACAGCCTATCCTGACCTCGCCAAGGCTTTCGTCACCATCCCCCATTCTGGAATTATAGCTAAGCTCACTAAACTAGGTATAAATCCCTACATCACAAGATGGGTTGCCAATTGGCTCACTGACAGAACCCACACTGTAAAAGTTGCAGACTCCAAATCTGACCTCAAAGCAGTGACAAGTGGAGTACCACAGGGTTCTGTCCTGGGACCTCTCCTGTTTGGTATCTACTTCTCTGAAGTACAGGCTAACACAGAAGGCCTCTGACTAACGAAGTCTACAGATGACTACAAACAAGGAGCCATAGTCAAGTCCCCAAATGATGTGGACATCCTACAGAAGGTCCTCGCTGAGACAGATGCCTGGTGTCAGAGCCATGGCCTCAAGCTCAATGCCAAAAAGTGCAGTGTCATCCCCTTTGGTAAAAACTCTGTACCCATGAACTACCACATAGGCAGCAATCTTCTTAACACTGAATGTATGATAAAAGAACTTGGGATCCAGGTGGACAGTAGTCTCTCCTTTGATAGTCACATCGCCACAGTAGTCAGGAAGTCCTTCTATGTGGCACACCTCATCATAAAAGGGTTCTCATCCAGGAAAAAAGAGGTCATTGTTCCCCTGTACTCGACACTCAGAGTCATTATAGAGTACAACGCCCCTTTTGGAATGTACCTCACAAGACATCTGCAGCAGCTGGAAAGGCCACAGAAGTACTTCACAAAGGGGATTACTGGCCTCAAACAAATGCCCTACACTGACCGCCTCAAAAAACTCCAGCTTTACTCCATAGCATATCGCCTACTCAGAGGTGATATCTGCCTAAAGCTATGTCAAACCCGGAGCTGTTGGACATGCTACACCTAAAGAAATCCCAATCCCTCCAAGCTACACACTCTAGTGACATAAACATTGTCACCACAGTAAACAAGACATGCTGGAGGGATAGATTCCTGTCCCAGGGACTTCCCATACTCTGGAACAGGCTACCCATTTATGTCAAGCAAAGTTCTTCATTAGCACTCTTCAAGAAAAATCTTGATGAGTTGATGGGAAATAGGAAATACACCCCGTTATCATTTCTGTGTCTCTGCTCAATAGTGGCTCAGGAAAATAACTTTCTTGGGTGGCGTAAGCCAGGGAACCTTGTTGGCTAGGCTTACGTAGGCCCTTGGGCTGACAGCCTAGTATCTACCTATGAACCTATGAAGCTAGTATCCCTGATTGATGTGTACGTACACTCTGTGGGGTTCTTGTGTTTTATTGGGGACTTTGACACTCTATTAAAATTACAATTACAACTCACTTCTGGGCTTACTGCTGTACTCCAGTTCACATATTTATGTTATGTAGTGGGTTATGGCACATATGACTGTATACTGATGCCTTTCACAGGTTCAGGTTGGTTATACATGGTGAGGACATGTTTACTACTACCTCATTCTTTTGTACTTCTGTGATGGCTTGGTGGATAACTATGGGACTATGGTGTATAGGGTCCTGGGTTCGAGACCTGCCTGTCTGCTTATTTTGTTAATGGGCAGATCAAGGGCCATTGGATACAGAGTGATTAAGGCACTTTTGAGCACTTGTAAGTGGGTTGGTGCAACGGTAAGCACTGCTAACCTGCCGTTACATCTGCTTACAGAGAGTTAGCTTCAGAATTGCTTAGCCAGTGTAGGCATTGCTTACCCCTGCGCAAATGCACTTAAACCCACTTACTAGTGCTTAAATATGCTTACTACTGCTTATTTGTCCTTAAACCTGCTTACTAGTGCCTTATTCATTATGACACTGACATGCATTTCCTGCAGTCCTCCAGTTCATAAAATATATGTTATTTACTGGGTTTTGCAACAAAAATATTGGTTATAACATGCTTTGCCATGGAAAATGCTGTAGTGGAACTCAAACTGGGAATGCCTGCTCATAAGGCTCTGCCCACTACACTATTGCTCTGCTGCTTCATTTGCATATAACTTCCTTGTTATCTTCTTCAGCCTTTTAAGCTGCTTTAACAGTAGCTAAGCAATGGACACACTTGCGCACCTGCAGTTAGCTGTGGTGACCCCTAACTGGGAAAAGCCGAAAGACACAACAACCTGTTCCACTATTTCCCTTCTATCTCAATGCTCAGCTTCTTCAGGACTCCACCATTTTCTGCCATTACAACTGTCTTATCTGTACTCACTTTCTTCCCATGTGCTTTCAGTTTTGTATTCCATTACCCTATCCTTTACTGAAGTTCTTGCTCAGAGTCTGCCTGTAATGCCACATCGAATGCATACAGCAAATTTGTTAATATGTTCCCTCTGATCTGTTTGCTAATGTAGTCCATCATTATTATGAACAGCAGTGGGCTCAGAGCTGAACCCTGGTGCACACCCAATCCTTCTGGGAACCCTTCTGTAACACTGAACACTGTTTGTACTTAAGTCACTGGGTCCTTGTACATAGCTTGCACTAATTCTGTCAATGTTTTTAGGACTTCAAACCACAGCAAGACTACCCAAATCAGCTTTATTTGGACATAGTCATAGTCTTTCTCCAAGTCTAAGAATGTCCAGTTGGACTCTTTCATTTCTAACTTCTTCTCAACTATCTGCCTCAGTGCAAACATCAGGTCAGCTATGCTACATACTGACCTGACTCTGGACTGGTCATCTCCCATCTTGCTATCTACTTCAATGAGTATTCAGTTATCAGTCACCCTCTGTAGAACTTTCATACAATGTGACAGGACGTTGATACCTCTATACTGTCCACAGTTGTGGACGTCCCCTTTATTTTTGTACATTGGCACTAGTATGATTATTCTTCAGTCATCTGGGATACACTTTTCTCTCCACACTTCTATGAGTACCCTCAGGTTTCCTGTCTCCCCTGTCTCACCCAGCATCTTGATCATATCTGCTGTGACCTCATCTGAGCCTGCTGCTTTCCCTGACTTCATTTTCCTTGGTGCTGTTTTTATTTCTTCTAAGGTGAGCTCCTCTTCTCTCATCATACGCTGTGTCTGGGGCAGTACCATGCCTGTGGAGTTTTCATTCAGAAGCTGCTGAAAGTACTCCTTCTATCTACCTTTGCTGTCATATGGACCAATGAGCAGGCTGTTGTTGGCATCCCTTATAAAGGCAGTCTGACTATCATCTTTATCTTTCTGTCCACCTCCTTACCATCATGTCATCCGCTTCCAAGCTGCATCTTGTCAGTGAACCTATATATTGAGTGTAGCAATTCTTAGTCCATATTTAGCAGGATGATGGTTTTACATTCATCATCAACAACAACAACAACAACAGAGCTATCCCAGGTAACCCACGTTGGGCAATTGGACACTGGCCATCCAGTAGCTTATTGAACTAGGGCTGCTGGGCTTTATGGCAGGCACACACTAGCCAACAGGGGCACATACACCTCTCCCACCATTAGCATGAATCCTTGGAATAGGTCATAGTAGTCCCTTACCCTCTTTTCACTGGCAAATACCCATGTCCATTTGATGACATTAGAGTATACTTTGGGCATCACAGTAGATGGCCAAAGCATTGATTTATACAATTCTTTCCCTCATAGGGCACCATGTAGAGTCTGTGCTGCTGCCCACAGCTCCATTCTTTGCTGAGTTTGGATGTTTTTCAGAGGTGGGAGGAACCCCAGGAAGACACATGGTGAACATGCAAACTCCAAACAGGCATTGACCAGAGGTCAGGATCTAACCTTTACCTTGCGCATGAGAACATTCTTCATATTTCTCAAAAATGTGTGGTTTTCCACTAAATTACTGAGGACTGAAAACATTTGAGTTTCAGACTTCATACCATTCAGAAAATGCGTTCTAATGTAAAATCTGTTATTCTATCAACTTTCTAAGTTTATAGGAGCAATATTTAAATCTTGTACCTATTGCTAGGCTTTTGTACCCTATTGCTTTTGGCTTTGTCCAGAATTCTTGCACTAAGAGGTTGAGAGTTATGCAGCACTTTCAGTCTATATGATGAAGAAGGCAGGCCAAGTCTATGCTAAGACTGACAGAAATCCATTAAGCTCAAAAAGTGCATTTATTTATTTAACTGTTTGTATTTTGTTAAACAGGTTAACCTGACTGGGCAATGTCCACTTTCATAGGGGACCCAAAAAAGAAATGTATGCAGAAGGTGTAAAGTAGGAGTAGCTAAAACAGTAAATCAGTGAAAACACACTGTTTAAACCGAATAATATCATGGTGTGAATAACAAGAATAATGCAATTATGAGACAGGACTGACTGAACAAACTGAACTTCCCATGTTTTGCTTTGGTTGCTATTTAGCTGTCATAAGCCTCCAGCTGGCTTTTTACTGCATGCTTTACCATTACTGGTTTCAGTGGACCAATGTAAGTACACAGCTGTCATGCTTTATAATGAATGTTGGGAACAACTTCTGGTATTTTAGGATGTGTTTTGATAGGAAATGAAAACATATCTAGATGCTGTTGAATAGACCCCAGCCTTTGTGTAGTTGCTTAAGTTTGTTTCAAAGACTGAAACAGTGTTTCAGATAACTCATGTGTTGCCAAATGATATGAAACATTGTAAGATATTGCATGCCATTCATTTTAATGAATGTATTCAAACTACATAGAGACAAATTGTGGTTCATTGTCACTCATTAATTGTTCAGGCATACCAACTCAAACATTTCATGCAGTACATATATGGTACACTACAAAGTTGTGGATGACAAAATAGTATTTTTTTTTCATTTGATGTGGGTGTTAACCACCACCAGGAACAAATATCTCCTCTAAATTTCTTGTAAACTCAGTGTTAATGGCCAATCCCATTAATGTAGAAGGGCTAACTTAGGCATGGTTCTTATGTTTATGCAAGCCAGGCAAGTCTTGACTTTGCCTGTATAATGCTGTCTAGCTCACACAGCCATAAAAAATGGCAGAATATCTCCTTCATTCAAATATTCCATATTATCCAGAATATTTTAATTGTCATCTGCTGTTTCTGGAGTAGTATGATAATAATTTTTATTTCTGCTATATTAATTAATTTACATTACTATTATATTTCAATTTTGGCTATCTGGAGTGTGTTTTAACATTAAGAAGGACTGGACTGCAATTCTAGTGGGAGTAGAAAGGTAGCCTGGTCTGTCTGGATTGGGAAATACACATGGGGGCTTAAAGTGACAATTACTTGTAGCTAGTTGGCACCATTTCACTTTTGGCCAACCAAAGTGTGTTTTTACATTAAGCAGACTATGACTGCTATTCTAATGGCAGTACTAAAGTAGTCTGATCAGTCTGAGTTGGAAATATACAGGGAAGCTTAAAGTGAAGATTGTTTAATCAGCAGAGGGCTTTTTAGGGACTTAGCTGGGTGTTAATCTGCATTTGAGAGCTACTTTTGCTGTGCTTTTACATTAAGAAGTTTTGGGATCATCTATCTTGTGGCAGAAGGTCCTTACCTGGTCGCTTTGAGTTGGGAGGCACTCGAGGGAGTTTAAAGTGTAGTTGTTTATTGGCCAGTGGATTTAGTTTTCAGCTTTTTTCTGTCTGTTATAAATTAGGTGCATTTTCACAGAGCTGTTCACTGCTCAGTGCCGGTTAGCAGTACCCTATATAGTAGCAAACCTGTAAAGCTTGTACTTAGGACTCTAAACCATAACACAGAAAGGCTTTGCATGAAGCTAAGCTTAGGGCAGATAGTTAGAATGCCAAACAGCACTAAGATCATAGCACTTTCTAACATCTAGCCTTCACCCTAGACACCACACTGGTGACCTCTGTAAAACCAAGACCATAAATCATAATAGCCCAACCCTAACAAAGGTCCTGACAAAATGGATTTGCATTTTCCTAATGTCTCTGTAGCCAACTTGTTAAATATGGGCATCCTGAGACAATGTAACAATTGTCTCATGTACTCAGATGACCTTTTAATCCTTAAAGAAATTAACATAGTATGTGAGATGTATACGCATAACTTCCTTGGAGGCAAGAATCTCACTTACAAACAAGGTTGTCAAGAACACACACACTGCATCCTTCACACATACCACTCACCACCACATAGACCTTCTTATGCTGAGGCACCTAAAAAAAAACCTCTCCAAACCTCAAAGACCTCCTGAGCCATCAAACCGCAACACCTACCCTCAGCAATCACTAAAGCACACACCAAAGGCAACACTTAACACAGAAATAAGTCTACACAAACTGACACCCTAAGAGGAAAGCTCATAAGGCAAGTAAACACTTTTCCTAATATTCTTGTCATAGAGCATTCTATCGTGTAACACATAGATGCTTCTCTCTCCAGGATGGACAAGGAATGAATAACAGCTGCCTATCTTGAGCTAGGATTCACAATATCATGCAGGTACTCAGGTCACTGCGCCACTGGTACCAATATGATTCTATCATAGTTCATCTGGGTGTAAATGACCCGAGGCATACCTCACTGGACTATATGAAGAAGGACATTATGAGCCCTCTGAATATGTGCCACAGACTGGTACATGCCTTGCATTTAGCAGCATTCTACCTTCACTGAAGATGATGCCATAGTATGAACAAAATATGATTGACTTTAATAATTGGCTTAGTTTCTGGTGTCACTTCAGGGGAACCTAGTATCTGCCATCATGGAAGGACATGGCTAACAGACGACCTTGCTTTGCAAAGGATGGTCTGCACCTGCCCCCCTTTGGATTTGGATATTGGCTAAAACTTTATCCACCCCCTTAGTGCCTTTCAGACAATGTCAAAATGACAAAACTACCAACACAGCAAAAAAAAAAAAAAAAAAACTCAAAGTAACCTTAAGGTGAAAAAAAAAAAACACCTCACAGTAACCTTAAGATACAATGCTATGAGCCTAAACAAGAAACACCATACCCTACAAGCTCTCCTCACTCTGGAGAATGTAGACATCTGTGTTGTTACTGAGACTTGGTTTATAGCTGCAGACAGTACTCCAGCAGTGGAAAGCTACAGTGGCTTCTACACATCTATACCAACAGCAGGACAGACAAGGGCTATAGGTCGAGGTGCATCAATCTACGTTAGCAGCAAATACAATTCTAGGTTGTTAAAGTTGATTCTAAATGTAATGTAATTAAAGAAAGGAAAGCTAAGAAATGTAAAAGAAATAAACTAGCATATAAAAGAAGGAAACTTATCCACATCCAAACAGATGGATGGATTATAAGAACAAAAGTAATTGTGCATCTGTGGATTATTATTATAATGATAAACAGGGCAATGATGTGAACAGGCATAATGGTGATAAAACTGAGAGTTTTTTTAGACCTAATATTCAATGTTGTACACCCGAAAAGCCCAGTACCCCCTTCCCTGGAATATTGTCAAGGTTACAGGAGAATAGATATTTCCAGGAGGGAATGGTGATGAAGGACAGATTTCAACAGCAGATGGGGCAAAGGAAACCGAGGGGCAGGGGGTGAGGAAAGGAGAGGGGTATGAATGACTATTATTTAATCCCTCAAATTATCCAGTTTATGATGTTAATGGTTTTAAGATATATAATTATAGCAATATTGCCATTAAGTCTGAAGTAGCGGACATTTTTCAAAAGGGATTTACATTTGCCCCCTTGCATAAATTTGATTTGGTGGGTGCTGTACAGGAATTCAAGTTATATTTGTCAAAACTGAACCTGGATCTTTTAATTGAGGGAACTAGGATGAATAAACCTACATTACACAGAAGAAGCAACTTTAATCCTTCCCTTCTTCCACCCATAGCAATTTTTGAAAAGATGTGCAAACATGGCACAAGGTTACTGGAGAATAAGGAAGATAAAACAAGATACTATAATTTAAGTAAGGAACAAAATATATTAATAGAGGACTTGTCTGATTATACAATGGCGAGAGTAATGAAAACTGATAAAGGAGGTTGGGTAGTAGTGATGAACATGACAGATTATATAAGTAAGATGTACCAATATGTCAATAAAGAGATATTTTTTGAACTGGTATCTAAGAATGAGGTCAGTATGTATATAAGAAAATTGACAATGTGATTTTTGATTTAGAAGAAAAATTTGATTTGCCATCTGATACTATTAAGTATTTACGGTTGTAAGACCAATTATACCAGCAATTTTTGGGATTCCAAAAACTCATAATAATGAGTTAGATCCACCATTGTGCTCTATTGTGGTGAAAGATGTCAGACAGAACCCTCAGCTAAGTAGGTCAATTTTCAGTTGAGAAGTGTGTTTATAGATGATGATATTTTTTAAAGGACTCTTAGCATTGCTAAAACAAGTTAGTAGTCACTAACTTTACAAAGATATACTATTTTGTAGCTTTTGATGTAAAGAACCATTTATTTTAGTTACACCTCATGAAATAGGGGTGGAATTGTTCCACAAAGCATTATTTGTGGGGACAGACAAATCCCAAAATGAAATTAATATGATAGTATAGTTGGTGGACACAATCTTGCTTAATAATTACATATTATTTGAAGAACAGTACCATAAACGTAAAAGGGCCGTGGCTATGGCTGCAGCCTCAGCACAGATTTTTTTGCTGATATTATTTTGTGGCATTAGGAGAGATCATACATCACTACTAGCAAGTATTGGGATATGGTTCAGGCTTATTTAAGGTTATTAGATAATATTCTTATTCTGTGGGAAAGTGATGATGGAACTGAATGAATTTCTGCAATAGTTGAATCATATTGTACAATTCTAATTCAGATAGTATTAACTAATTAGATATCAAGATTAGTAAGAATGTACAGGAGAGATTTGAATCAAGAATTTATCACAAAAGTATTTTTTTCAGAAGCTTCTAACATTTAACAGTGCATACCCTGTGGCAGAAGAATGTGATAAAGAGTCAGTTTGTTTGACTTTTAAGATTGTTATAACAATGAATTTTTAAGGGATCAGAAGTATTAATTAGATTATTTTTAGAAAGCGCTTATCCCAAGGAATTGGTAGAAGAAATGAAAAGTTTTGTGATTTTAAATAGAGATAATACGGTCTCATTTTAAGATATAAGGGAGACTACCAATTCAACTATGCCAACAGGGTAAGCACACATAACAATAATTCTGATAAACAATGTGGTGATTTTGAAAAGGTCATGATTTTATGTTATAGTGAATACAGTAAAAATATTAGGGAGATTATTGAACAGCATTAGAACCTGATATTTAAGTCATCTGGTCAAAAAGACAAATTGGGGGAGCACTGAAATTTGTATATCAAAATGTAAGAACATAAAGAAGTTTTAGAACACCCCAGATAGAGGGCAGTATCTTATGGGATGAGGATTTGTTCACAGTACTGCTATATTTATGATGTGAGTTGTATTTCAGTGGATTCCTACCCAAGAACAATGAAATGCAATATGAAGTGCAATTGCAACTCTATGGGAAGTGTGTATATAGGTTTGTGCCTGTCCTGTAATGCATTTTGTTTAGGTATGATGGAAAGGCAACTTAGGGTGAGGACATATGAACATACGTATGCTAAGAAAAAAGGGGATTTCAGTACTGCACTCTATAGACATACTACATCTTGCAAGAATTAAAAAAAATGTATTTTACATTTTAAAGAACATTTTCCATAATGATAGGGGTGGTTGTTGGAAAACAAAGCTTGAATCACATGAACAGTTTTGTTAGATTAGATTAGATGCTACAACTAATGAAGACAATGAAACTGGAAACAGTGGCTCCAATATGTGAACAATCCTTAAGCGTATGAAAAGTTCGATTGAACTGAGACGGGCACTCCAATGCACAATACTGTCCACAAATACAAACTTGATGTAAAAAGACACTGTTTGTTAAAAAGAAAAACAATTTATTTACCAGACATAAAGTTAAGTGCTTTTCGTCCCACAGGTTGTGGGACTTCTTCAGACAAACAGAACTAAAAAAACTGTAAGGTTTAAATGCAGTTTTTGGTGCCAAAATACAAACGCCGTTACTAAGCAACTAACAACATGTACAATAAATTAAAAAGCACTCAAACCAAGTAACAAATTTAGTGCTTCTTTTTAAAAACTGTATACCATGTATTGCATTCATGAAAAATTCAATAATAAAAGTGTTCACTATAAAAAGTCATAATTCATTTTCTGTGAATAAATGAAGCAATACAGTAACATAAAACTTTCCACTGTTACAGTTTCTTTGCAATTGACTTAAAGTCACCATAAGTTCAAATAAATTGAACCATACATGGTAATTGTTTATGAACCACGTTGATCATCTTATTAATAAACACCAAATATGCCAAATGTATGTATATAACGATCTACTGTAATGTGTTGTGTACAATATAAAAACTGTCACCAATATAACATTGCGATCAGACTAAAAACTAAGGATCGCTAATTCCTACGGTAACACAAATACCAAAAATTATGTATACAGTGTATTTGTGTAACCTAACTATGTTATATACGATATTACTTCTTATTGTAAATAAACAAATAAATATTCAATAAGCATGACTTGCTTATTCATTCAAATGAATAAACAAAATTATTACTTGATAAATCAATAGTGTACAGACACTATCAAACCATCCTAATTTGTTGTATTTTGTGTTTATGCTGGTAAACAGTGATATGCATAATTATGCAAAGCCCAAACCAAAACACAAATTAAAATTAAAATATGTAAAACGATTTAATGTATACAGTAGTAGTAAAACCCATACACTAAATTACATTGCTCGCACACCAGTGTATACTATAAATAAAAAATATTCTGTATATTCAATGTCTTTAATTGTATTGAACAGAGGCAATGTGATAACTGATGCCAGTCATTATGGGTCAAACTACTACTATAACAAATATATATATCTCCAAAATAACAAATATCTGGTAATAATATGCTGAAAGCAATATCTGACATAAAGTGTCAGCAAATGTGAATCGGATACTGTAATAGCAATATTTCAACGACGCAAACTCTTTAACTTCAGAATAGGATAAAGGGAACATATTTCATTCAATCCAGGGGGTGCGTTAGCAAAACAACATATCTGCCAATACAGTTACGTTGTCTTCTACATATTAGAGCCGCTGTTTCCAGTTTCATTGTCTTCGTTAGTTCAGCAGTATTCATTGTTTGGTATAGATGCTACAAGTACCTTCAGGCTCAATGATAACATTTCTTTATCCAGTTTATTATTATTAAGAGCAAAGAAAATTAAAGGTAATTTTATGATTGCTGTATGTGCTAAATAAAGCTTTTTTAAAGGATTTTTTTTATAATTATTTGGCGTAATAATGAATCTACAAGTTTTTAAAATTTTTTTGTAATTATGTTTTGTTTAAGTTTGTACTATACCTTAGTTTTATTACAATGTGTTTTTATGATGGTAAATTATTGTAATGGATTATTTTTTATCATTAATAGTATATTATTTATTAATTTATTTAGTTATTTTTAGTCTCATATCCTAATGGTGATCACCTGACTATATGTATTTGAGTATTTAAACATGAAATGAGAAAATTATTTTATTCTGAAGAAGACCTTAGTGGTCTAAAAAAGGACAAAAGTTCTTAATGTTTTATATTGAATAAAACACTTTATAGAAAAGTGCCTATGTATTTTCTGTCCTTGGAGCATATCTTGCCCCACTGGGGTTTTGGCTGTTTTGTTTCAAGTGGTTTACGCTGGTTTGACTTTCTACTTTTGGACAACAAAGGTTGGTTAAACAAGGCGATGCCCTGGAGTTCATCCACATCCAAGTGTCTATTGACAAGGTTATGTACCATGTCCTAGCCAGCTACTGGTCAGTCTCTATGACCCACAGAGCACACAACTATTACCTAGTAATTACAGGCACTCACCATCCAACCAAATACTGTCTTCATGGGAGACTTTAACTATCCATCTATAGACTGGGAAATGTACACTGCCTCCAACTCACAATTACAATGTTTCCGGGATTTTATCAACACAAATGTCCTGGACTAGATAGTGCACTCTTTAACCAGAGGATCAAGCTTATTGGGCCTAGTACTCACCAACATGGGAGAAGTCAGACCACAAAGCTGTTTCAGTCAAAATAAAAGTCAACCCAGAAAACCCAACTAAACTTGTAACAGTTAAAAACTATATTAAGCAAACTACATCCTCTTAAGTGACAGCTTGTCAAAATTCATGTCTCCTCCCCAAACCTCGAGAACACAGCTACCTATGCAGAATTATTCATTGGTTCATAGAAGGTTACTAGGCTAACAGCCCTAGAACCCTTATAAGCCTAGCCATATTTATCCTGAGTTGCACCAATTGTTGGTGGCTAGGTGAGTGAAGTTCACAGAGGTAAGGGTCTATGGTAGTTAATAATGACTTCCCCTGTCTAGGATGAATATGGGCATCAGCCTTGGAGTGAATTTTCAGACACCCATACATTGACCTAGGTTGCACGTGAAGAGGGTCAGGGACAGGCTCTGTTTCACATGAATTAGAAGCTTGTTTCAGAGAAATGGCAGGTCTGAGAGATGTATCTACCTCTACAGCATGACCTGTTCATATCAGAGGCTAGATTAATATGGAGCGAGTGGCCCTCGTGCAATTTGATTCACGAATGTGTAACATTTCCAGCACAGCTGAGTCAGAGACTGCCCTGTAAGCCAGGCACAGGTCACCTCTTAACAACCTGTAGGAGACAGAATACAGTGACAGGGATTTTAATCTTTCCACATAAGACTTGTTTTGCATATCCTGTAATTTCTTGGTGAAAAACCTCCATGAACTCTCCAATTTTTCTAATGCCTGGTGAGTTACATCCAAAAGGGAGCATTGTATTCAATTACTCGTCTAATGAGAGCCAGGTATAATAGAATTATAACATCCTTAGATCTAGATGTGATGCCTTTACTTATAAGGATTTCCTTACTGCTATGGATATGTGGTAGTCAAAGTTCAGGTTGCTATCAACCTGAGAACCCAGATCATATACCACTGGGTCTACACTTAGAGGGTGTTGTCTAGAATGCAATTAGCAGTGATGTCAGCTTTCCCAAAGGGAATAATAATAATACATTTTTTTTTGCATTTAGCTTTAATCCATGGCTTTGGCACCAACCATTTGTCTGCATTAACCCTGTCTGCAGTATATTAACATTACTGAGTGACTCAATGATTGCTCCCAATTTGCAATTGTCAGCAAACTTGGTCAGTCACAGGCCATTGAAGTTTGCTTGGGTTTCTGAGAAAGAAATTCCAAACAGTAAGGGACTCAGCAGAGAATCGTGTGGTATGGCACTGGTGACTGCCCACTTTGACGGTAGGTGTCCTGTCAGTGAGACAGATGGCTACCCCTCTGGTAATTATCATACTGGGAGAGTTTCTGTATAATATCTGAGTGAGGGATTATATTAAATGCCTTGGCTAGATCAATATAGGTGGTATTTCCCTCGTCCAGGACTTTGTTGACTTTCTTCAAGAAGTCAAACATGTTTAACAGGCATGATCTACCTTTAATGAATCCGAACTGGGATGGGTCCAGAGTTTGGAGATTACCTATGCCCTTGTTGACAAGGTCTATAATGATTCTTTCCATGGTCTTGCAGATGAAGCTAGTCAAGCTTAAGGGCCTATAATTCCAATGGTCGATTGATGATTCCCCTTTGTGCAAAGGGATTACTGTTGCTGTCCTCCATTCTGCTGGAACATAGCCAGTTCACAGGCTGTGGTTAAACAGGGATCCAAGTGGGTCTGCTAGGTCATGTTTTAAGCTGTTTAAAAGACAACCTGGGATGTTGTCTGGTCTTGCTGAGGCCATGTTTTTTGCATTGGAAAGCACCAAGATGGCCTGCTCTCTTGAGATAATAGGCTGAAGAATGGTGGCAAATATACTTTGGGGGATGACTGGAGGGGACAGAGGGTTGAAGTTTGCTGCAAATCTGCCAGCTAGCAGGTTGGCTATTACCTCTGGTTGAGTATGGGTGGTCCTACACAACTAGTTTAGCACTAGGCTGGGTATTCCTTTCAGATTTCAGACGTAGCTAAAGAATGCCTTGTGATTATCCTTAGCTAAGGAGGCTATGTTTGCTTTGGAGAACATGAAAAAATCTCTAATTTGTTTGTTTAAGCTAGAGAAGGATCTCTTCCTTTGCTGAGCCAGTTCCATCTTGTTCTCTGACATTAGTTTCTTTCTCTTGTTGTATAACCTGTTTATACTAGGTGCCCACCTGGGTGGCTTATTTTTTCTGCAAGATCTGGTTTTAATCCAGTCAGGTACAGCAGATTCTGTACAACTGCTTAAGTGGTTATACAAGGCTTTGGTGTATACCTCTACATAGGAGTCCATGTTATCTGTGTTAGAGGGGGCTTTGAAACATCTTATACCATCACTTAGTAGGTAGTAGTTTGTCTTTGAAAAATTCTTAAATGTTTTTGAGCTTGATGGGGTATCTGGTCTTATAATTAGTTTGAATGAGACTGATTTATGGTCTGATCTTACCATGGAGGAAATCACATGGAGGGGGGTGCAATGCTCTCCCATATTAGTGAGTATTGTGTCCAGGTCATCTGAGCCTCTTGTGGTGTGCTGACTAGCTGTTCCAGAGCATTTGCACTGACAAAGTCCAAGAACCTCTGAGCCATGATCTTTGTGGTCTTGCATGTTTCCCAGTCGATGGAAGGATAATTAAAATCACTCATGAGTAAGGTGTTGGGCTGTATGGCAAGTGACTCCAGTGAGTCCAGATATGTGGTATGTTTTTCCTGTTCCATGGTGGGGGATCTCTAGCTAGCTATGATGTGGTAGGGGGCTTTGCCTATAGTTAATTGGACATGGAGTAGCTCAATAGAGTCATACTGTTTGATCAGTCTCGAGGTGTACTTATCCTTAATGAAGATGGACACACCTCCTCTTTTGGTTCTTTCCCACTCAGTTTGAGGTCTGAACATATGGAAGGCATTGTAGTCCAGCATGGCAGGGTGCTTTCTGCACTTTTGAATCATGTCTCACTGACTGCACATATGTCAGCATCTTCCAAAGTAAAGAGTGCTTCCAGGGAGTGCAGTTTCCTTGTTTAGACTCCTAACATTAAGCAGCAGTACCTTGAGTTTATCTAGAGAGACTTTTGTTATGTTGAGAGGTTGGTTATTTTGACACTGTCTAAAAAAGGCACAACGGGGGTCCTTTTGCCAGTATCTGAAAGTCTAGAGGAAACAGCTAAGACCATTTCTGGCAAAGCAGTGTGGCCTGTCGACCATGTCATCCCAGGTTTACAATTTCTCCAAAGCCAATTTCATGCTTCTTAAGACAGAAGTCATGAACTTCATGACACCCATGCAGATGGACAATACAGTTATGACTACTGAATCCTACACAATTGCACTTTATAAGCACTTACATGAGTGCAATGATCATGCTATCCCAATCAGAACCAAGACACTATCCTCCAAAAAAGGGAGCCAATCTGGTGGTCCCCTGCCATAAACAAAGTGTACAACTGAAGGAAGAAACTCTTGCAAAAGAGAGTAAAATCCCATGAGTGGAGGAGCTCCCTGGTCAGCCTCAGTAAGAAGCTGCGATCCCTGATATAATCCTCCAAAGCTAGTTATGAAAACAAAATCGCCACTGATTTTAAAGACAGCCACAAAGCATTCTATAGCTATGTCAAGAATCTCAATGGCAACACTCAGATCTGCTCTGAGTTACAGCACAATGGCACTAAATATACAGACCCAACTGATATTGCCAACATCCTGTCAGATAGGTTCAGTGGTAACTTTACCCCCCTCTCACCCCCTAAACAGACCATCTCTATACCGGAAGAATGCAAAGTTCCTGTAATCACGGCTGCAGAGGTAAAAACCACACTCTCCAAAGCCAAGAACACAGCATCCATGGGACCAGACAACATCACAGGCTGCATTCTACATGAACTACAGAATGAACCACGCTTTGTGCCTGCTGAATGGCGCACAGCAATGGTTATCCCACTCCACAAGGGGGGAGCCACCACGGATCCTGGGAACTACCGCGCCATTAGCCTGACGAGCCTGGTCTGCAAGGCCATGGAACATATCATCATAGAAGTTATAAACAAAGGCATTGGTAATCTCCAAACTCTGGATCCCACCCAGTTCTGGTTTGTAAAAGGCAGATCATGTCTCCTAAACCTGATAGACTTCTTTGAAGCAGTCACCAAAGCCATAGACAAGGGTAAGGTGGTTCACACAGCCTATATAGATCTTGCCAAGGCTTTCAACACCATCCCCTACTCTGGAATTATAGATAAACTCACTAAACTAGATATAAATCCCTGTCACAAGATAGCTTGCCAACTGGCTCACTGACAGAACCCACACTGTGAAAGTAGCAGACTCCAAATCCGACTTCAGACCAGTGACAAGTGGAGTACCACAGGGTTCAGTCATGGGTCCTTTCCTGTTTGGTATCTACTTCTCTGAAGTACAGGCTAACACAGAAGGTCTTTGGCTAATGAAGTTCGCAGATGACTGCAAACTAGGAGCCATAATCGAAACCCGTAATGATGTGGACATCCTACAAAAGGGCCTCACTGAGACAGATGCCTGGTGTCAAAGCCATGGCCTCAAGCTCAATGCTAAAAAGTGCATTGTCATCCCCTTTGGTAAAAACTCTGTACCCATGAACTACAACATAGGCGGTAGTATACTTAACACCGAAAGTGTGATAAGAATCCTTCTACGTGGCACACCTCATCACAAAAGGTTTCTCATCTAGAAAAAAAGAGGTCATTGTTCCCCTCTACTCATCACTCATTAGACCCATTATAAAGTACAACGCCCCTTTTGGTATGTACCTCACAAGACATCGACAACAACTGGAAAGGCCGCAGAAATATCTCACAAAGAGGATTACTGGCTTCAAACAGATGCCCTAAGCAGACTGTCTCAAAAAACTTCAGCTTTACTCCGTCGCATATCGCCTACTCAGAGGTGATCTCTGCCTAACATACAAAGCTATGTCAAACCCAGAGCTGTTGGACATGCTCCACTTAAAGAAATCCCAATCCCTCCAAGCTACATGCTCTAGGGACCTAAACCTTGTCACCACAATAAACAGAACATGCCGGAGGGATAGATTCCTGTCCCAGAGACTTCCAATACTCTTGGAATAAACTACCTTTCTATATCAAACAAAGCTCCTCATTAGCACTCTTCAAGAAAAATCTTGATGATTGGATGGGAAATAGGAAATTTACCCCGGCGATCACCTCTGTGGCTCTGCTCGACAGTGGCACAGGAAAATAATTTTCTTGGGTGGCAAAAGCCAGGGTACCTTTTTGGCTGGGCTTGTATAGGCCCCAGGGCCGATAGCCTAGTACTTACCTATGAACCTATGAACCTATATAATGAAAGAAAAAAAGTCATGGCCAAAATCAGAAAGAGCAACTATCATAGCAACAAGAGCTCTCTGATTCACCTAAACAAAAAAACTAAGAAATGTAATAAAGTCCAGTACTGCCACTTATGAGGTTACATAAGCCTCCCAGGCTAAGGACAATCACAAGGCCTTCTTCAGCTATATCAGGAACCTTAAAAGCAATAATTAGTAGAGTACAGAACTGGTAGTAAGTGGTACAACCTTCACTGACTTTGGTGACATAGAAAATCTTCTGGCTGATAAATTTAGCTCAAACTTCACCTCCCACTCCCTCCCCTATTACCCCTGTGAAATCCCATCTAGTATATCCCCCTACTATCAACAGGGTCCTGGATGTACTCGCTATAGCCAACAACACTGCTTCAAAGGACCCTGACACTATCCCTGGATGACTTCTAAATAGCGTAAAACATGACCTAGCTGGAACACTTGAGGCACTCTTCAATCGCAGTCTCAAAACAGGTTACGTGCCAGGTGAATGGAGGACCACAAATGTCATCCTTCTTCATAAGAAAGAACCATCTACTGATCCTGGAAACTATAGACACATCAGTCTGATTATGCCATGGAATGAATTACTAGAAAGGCTCACCCAGACTCTGCTAAACTTTGCTGTGAGGGAAAGGTTAGTTTGCTTTTTATTTGTTGTATTACTTTATTGCCTTTTTCTATTTTGAATACTGTGATTTGGTTTATTTACCTTGTGTTTTACTTGTATTCTGCTTTTAACTGCATATTAAAACTTGAAAAGTGACCACAGCTCTGTCTCTTGTGAGTCAGGCAGAATTTTCTTTCCCCACCCTTCCACCCGGTTACTGTAGTGTTCTTAAACACCGCTGTCTTTCTAGTTGCCTTCCCCTGATGTTAATTTGATCACATATCTAATTTCCTCTCTGTTTTTACTGGCTTATGTGAGGTAAGCACAAAATTATCATTTTGTGATATCACTCCCCTTCAACTATTTAAATTTATAGGCCGTCATTCTGTATTCCATAGTACCAGAATACAAAAATGACCACCCATTTTCAATCTATCTTGCTGTTTTAAAAATAGTGACTTTCCACTAAAACTTAACTTTTTAGACAGGTAAAACTTAAGTTACCTACTTTCACATCTAACTTCTCTAGTGCACACTGCAGTGTTTAGGATACACCATTTTTTTTCCATCTTACCTTTTAAGCATCCCTGTGACTAGCACTTGCTATAATGCCTGCTGGAAAGCACTAGGAAGCCTTAAACTGATACAAGCACTCAACTCTCCTTATTAATAATGAGAAATTAATCATAGGCACTAAATAGCCTATAATTGCAAAGTACCTTGCTAAGGTAAGGGAAAATATCTCCTGTACTTTTCAAAAAAAAAAGCACCAAACCAGGCATGTCCAAGGGTCAGCTTCCGGTGATTTCTCCTGTCCACCTGGTGAATCTGGGCATACTGGGGCAATGCAGCAATTGACTCATGTACACAGATAACCCTCTCCTCCTACCACCCAACACTACAACCTGCAAGAGTAGTCAAACTGGAAGCAAAGCTCTCTCCACCCAAGATTGTGCTAGAAAGTCAAGAGGAGAAGGTTAACATCTGCACTACACCTCAAGCAATGCATAGCCCTTCTAAACCCACACCACCAACACCCACACATAGCAACACTAAACCCACATATGTGGAGGCCCTTAACAGTAACATGCCCAAGCAACAAGGACCTCTGAAGCTGAAACCCAAACAAAAAACAATCACAACCAAAGTGTCACATAGCTCACAACACCAGTGTGCCACCCAACAACAGCCCCTAAGGCAAGACAACGTACCCAACACGTTAGTCATAGGCGACTTTATAGTCAGGCACACTGATGTCCCACTCACCAGGCTGAACAAGGAGAAAATTACAGTCAGTTGCCTGTCAGGTGCCAGGTTCCACCACATAATGCATGCACTCAAGTCACTCCACAACAAGTACAAATATGACTCTGTCATTGTCCATGTTAGAGTGAATGACTTGAGAAGTACCTCCCTGGACTACATGAAAAGAGACATGGAAGAGCTGTTGAATCATGTGGCCAAGGCAGATATGACCCTAGCCCTGAGTAGCATCCTGCCTTTGCTCAGAATGATCCACAGAATAAGGACAAAATGATTGACTTCAACAATTGGCTAAGCTTCTGGTGTCATTCAAAGGGTTCCAGTATCTGTCTGCCTAGGATGACATGATAGACAGACCACAATGCTTTGCCAGAGATGGTCTGCACCTGTCGCCCCTGAGATTCAGGTTACTGGCTAAGGCTCTTGCCACCCCTATAGTGCCTTTTTTAGGCAAAGTTCAAAGGACAAAACCACTGCTGTAACAGGTACAAGCATGCAAAATCTGAAGGTAATGCTACTCAATGCTAGAAGTCTAAACCTCAAAATGCACTCTCTCGAGGCACTCCTGAAAATGGAAACATCGATATCTATGCAGTAACTGAGACCTGGTTCAAGGCTCCAGAGAGCACCCCTGGTATACCAAACTACAACTCTTACCACACTTTTTGGCCACCAAACCAGGACAGAAACACTAAAGGTGGAGGAGTATCCATATTCACCAAGGATATTCACACCACCAAGCTAGCTGCCCAACACAATGCATCTGAAATTCTCCGGATGCAACTAACACTAGGTAAGACTGCAATCCAAATTGTAGCTTGCTACAGATCCCCCACCATGCCTCAAGATTCTCACTACACTTTTCTAAACATACTGGAAAATATTAAGATACAACCAAACACCCTAATACTGCGTGATTTCAACTACCCTGCCATTAACTGAGAAAACTACTCATGTACCAACACCTTTGCCCAACGGTTCTTGGAATTCATAAATTCCAATGCCCTGGATCAACTAATCCTTAGTCCCACCAGGGGCTCCAATATCCTAGACCTGCCCATTACCAACATGAAAAATTGATGCTCCACACCTATGGTCACCCCTTCATTGGTCAGGTCTGACCATAAGTTAATCACTCTTGACATCCACATCCCACCCCCAACCCCCAGTAAGGAAACCTCCGTAAAAAACTTCTCCAAAGCCAACTTCATGCTACTCAAGTCAGAAGTGACAAACTTCATGACACCCATGCAGATGGGAACTGAAAGTTCGACTGCTGAATCCTACACTAAAACTCTGTACGAGCACATCCACTCGTGCATGAATTGTGCCATCCCCAATAGAACCAAGATGCTCTCCTCCAAAAAAAGGAAGCCAATCTGGTGGTCCCTTTCCATAAACAAACTTTACAACAAAAGGAAGAAACTGTTGCAGAAAAGAGGAAAATCCCAGGATGCAAAAAACTCCCTTACCAACCTCAGTAAGAAGCTGAGATTCCTCATAGAATCTTCCAAAGCTAGTTATGAAAATAAAATTGCCAAAGATTCCAAAGACAACCACAAGGCATTCCATAGCTATGTCAAGAATCTAAATATCAATGCTCAGATCTGCTCTGAGCTACAACTGAATGGCATTAAATATACTGATCCGAATGATATTGCCAATATCCTGGCAGATTGATACAGTGCAAACTTCACCTCTCTCTCACCCCTTAAAGGGCCTATCTCAATACCAAAAGATTGCCAAATTCCGGTAAAAATGACCACACAGGAAAGAAAATGCACTCTCCAAAGCTAAGAATACAGCATCCATGGGACCAGATGACATTCCAGGCTGTGTACTATATGAACCACAAAATGAACTGGCACCTCACCTAAGTGTCATGTTTAATCATAGCCTCACCTCAGGCTTCATGCCCACTGAGTGGCACACAGCTACAGTTATCCCATTCCACAAGAGGGGATCCACCTTGGATCCCAGGAACTACTGCCTCATCAGTCTGATGAGCCTGATCTGCAAGGCCATGGAATGTATTATAATGGAACTTATAAACAAATACATTGGTAACCTTCAAACACTGAACCCCATGCAGTTTGGGTTCATGAGGGGCTGATCTTGTCTCCTGAACAAGATTGACTTCTTCGAATCAGTCTACAGAGCCATGGACAAGGGTCAGGTGGTCCACACAGCATATTTGGATCACACCAAGGCCTTCGACACCATCCCCCACTCTGGAATCATAGATAAACTTACTAAGCTGAGCATTAATCCATACGTCACTCGATGGGTTGCCAACTGCATTACTGACAGAACCCACACTGTAAAAGTAGCTGACTCCAAATCCAGCTCCAGACAAGTGACAAGTAGAGTACCTCAGGGTTCAGTTCTTTGACCACTTTTGTTTGGCATCTACTTCTCTGAAGTACAGGCCAACACTAAGAGATGCTGGCTAACAAAGTTCGCAGATGACTGCAAACTGGGAGCCATTATTGAATCCCCAAATTATGTGGATATTCTACAAAAGGGCCTTACAGAAACAGATGCTTGATGCCAGAGCCATGGGCTCAAGCTCAATGTCAAGAAATGTATAGTTAACCGCTTTGGGAAAAAAAACATGTAACCATGAATTACCACATAGGTGGCAGTACACTAAACACAGAAAATGTGATAAGGGACTTAGGGACACAGGTGGACGGTGGGCTCACCTTCGATAACCACATTTCCACAACAGTCATGAGACTTGACGCGGCCAAGGTGTTAATTACAATACCCCACTCAGGTATTGTTGACAAACTCTAAGAACTAGGCATAAATTCCTGCATAACTTACTGGATTGTCAACTGGCTTACAGAAAGGAAGCACGAAATCAGGATCAGTGAGACCACATCCACCAAGAGACCGGTCATCAGTGGAGTACACTAGGGCTCCGTGTTGGGTCTGCTTCTATTTCAAATCTGCTTTTTGGAAGTCAAAGCTAATGTCAATGGTCTCTGGCACACCAGTTTCAAGATGACTGTAAAATGTGAGCTATCATAGGTTCCCCCCGTGACATATACATCCTACAAGAGGGTCTATCACAAACAAATAACTGGTGCAAAACCCATGGATTAAAAATCAGTGCAAATAAATGTGTTATACTGCCCTTTGGGAAATTGTACACCCAAGCTAATTACTTCATTGGTAAAATACCACTAAGATTTGACCTTGTAGTAAGGCATCTGGGAGCATACATAGACAGTAATCTGACATTTGACCAACATGTAGCCAAGATGTTAAGAACATCATTCTATGCCACCCATCTCATAAGGAAGGGTATGGCATCCAAGTCCAAGGAAGTTATAGTATCAGTATACCCATCCCTTATCAGACCTATCACTGAGTACAATGCTCCATTAGGCATGCACCTACCCAGGCAGTTGCAATAGCTGGAACAGCCTCAAACGTTCCTCAGCAGGAAAATCCAGGATATGAATACCATGTTCTACACAGACCAACTTAAGTCCTATTCCTGTACTCCTACAGGTCACTGAGATGTGATCTATGCCTAGCATACAAGGTATTCTTATATCCAGCTATCCAGCTCTTATGGATCTCTTTCAAATCTGCAAGACAAAAAGCACCAGAAACACTAACTTCAAGGACCTGAACATTTCCTGAGACATAAATAGAACCTGCTGGAGGGACTGATATGTGTCTCAAAGGATTTCTGCACTATGAAATAAGTCCCCCATCTAAGTGAAGCAGAGTCCATCCATCATCCCATTCAAAAGAAACCTTGATCATTGGATGGAAAATTGCAAATTCACCCCTGATCTGGCCACCATGCTTCTGATGGACAGAGGTCAACAGTAAGTAAATTAATCTCAAACTAATATGCACCCCCACATAAGCCTTATCTACCTCTTTACTAACATACCCCACCATATATGCATCCAAGTAACCCTGGGATAAAACTGGGTTGGGTTGCACAGCTGGGCTTGTAAAGATCCTGATGGTCATTAGCCTAGTATAAACCTATGAACCCATAACAACTAACAAACAGAATATATAGACATCTGCTATTTTATTAAAATATAATGTTTAACTTGGTGGTGGTGGTGGGGGGGAGTTCTGAGAATTCTGTAGTCATTTTCCATGTGATACCAAGTATAGAGTTTGTGACAGTTTGGAGTCTACAGATTTGTTGCTATCACCTGACTCACTTTAATGGGAAAGCTAGCCACTTGAGCAAATTATATTTCTGTCTGATTTGCATCAGAAGGATAGCTGGCAGTATCAGCCTCACAATCTTTAAACTGAAGGACAACATGACAAATGAGAAATAAATGTAAATGTTTCAGAGCTATTAGTTGGACCAGACAATATTGCAAATCACCTTATTTGCTTACTAATCCAAATTTTAATCTTAACTCTTCTCCTTGAGTAAATGAAATGTTTGTTTTTGTATCTGCCTCTTAACCTATTACGTCTTCAGCTTTCAGATTGTTTCCACATAATGTTTTGTGCTTTCTGTTTTTGCTATGTGGCCTGGGTAAGTGGTTGAAAAGGATCTTGCTCCAGCACACCCAACCAGTTGACAAAACAATAAATAAATAAACAAAAACAAACAAACATATGAACCTTTTTAAAAGCAACAACTTTATTTCATAATAATCATGGTACTCAGACACAAAATACAGAAAGAAAGCCAAAATGGCAGTATACACATCTTATATTACAGCAATGTTTTGAACATTTATTCCATTAATACCTTGCTTAGTTGCCTTTCCTTTTAATATTGTCTTCTTCTCTGTTCTCCATACCCAGTCAACTTATTCTTGGACGTCAGTCCACATTTTGGTACCTTTCATATCTGATTCTACTCTTCCTGTCTAATCTCTTATTCAATCATTTACTCTAATTTTCTCGCAACCTATCTTTTAATCCGTTCTTTGTGTTTCCTATTACCATGTATATCCTACTGCACCAAAATACCTTCCTCTTACTGCAGTCAATAGGTTAAGACTAAGCTCGCTTTTGCGCTTGTTTTCCACCTTTCCTGTAACTAGTCTAGTCCAGATACAGATTTGCTGTATCCAGGACTGTTTGTAAGCTTCTGAGCGGTGCCAAAGTCTGCTCTTCAACTTTTCCCTTAGATCTGCTAGTTCTCTCCTCTACTGCACTTTTACTAGCTTATTAGTCTAGCACTTTACCAGACTTCTTGTAGCAATTAATGTAGCACACAAAAGTGCTACCTGCACTATACGTTCTACAAGGAAACAGCTCCAGTACTTATTATTAATGCCCACCCCTCTAGGCATGTCTAAAAGTCAGTTCCCTTAGCTTTCTCCTATTAACCTCGTGAACTTGGGCATCCTGAGGCAATGTAGCAACTGCCTCATGTACACAGACAACCCTCTCCTCTTATCTCCCAACACTCAAACTTGCGAGAGATGCACTTATATATCCAAATTGGAAGCCACTCACTCTCCAGCCAAGACTGGAATAGCTGGACAACAGGAGAAGGGCAACACTTGCACCACACCACATGGAACACATAGCCCTCCAAAACACACACTAGCACTGCCTTCACATAAAAACACAAACCCACCTTTCTGGAGGCTCTCAGTAAAAATCTATCCAAACAGCAGAGACCTCCAAGGCAGAAATACACTCGACCAACACAACACAACACTAATCACGAGACACATAACTGTCCTAAACAGTGTGCCACTCAATCAAAACCCCTATGGCAAAACAGCATTCCCAACACACTAATCATAGGTGACTCCATAGTGAGGCACACTGATGTCCCACTCACTAGGTTGAATAAGGAGAAAGTAACTGTCAGCTGCCTGTCAGGTGCCAGGATCTGGCACATAACACATGCACTCAGGTACCTCAACAACAGGCACAAATATGACTCTGTCATTGTACGTGTGGGTGTGAATGACCTGAGACGTACCTCCCTGGACTACATGAAAAGAGACATGAAGGAGCTCTCGGATTATGTAGCCCAGGCAGGTATGACCCTAGCCCTGAGCAGCATCCTACCATCACCTAGAATGATACCACAGTTCAAGCAGAAAATGATAGATTTCAACAATTGGTTAAGTTTCTGGTGTCATTCTAAGGGGTTCAATTATCTGTCTGCTTGGGATGATATGATTGACAGACCTGGATGCTTTGTCAGAGATGGACTGCATCTGTCATCTCTGGGCTTCCGGATACTGGCCAAGGCTCTTGCCAGCCCTATATTGCCTTTTTTTGGCAGTGTCCAAAAGACCAAATTACCACCGGAACAGCTACAAACAAATGCAATCTTAGGGTCATGCTGCTCAATGCTAGAAGTCTAAATTTCAAAATGCACTCACTCGAAGCACTCCTTAAAATGGGGAACATTGACATTTGTGCTGTAACAGAGACCTGGTTCAAGGCAGTAGAAAGCACCACCACACTACCAGGCTATAACTCATTCTACATCTTTCGGACCCAGAACTTGGACTAAAGCTCCAAAGGCGGTGGTGTTTCCATATTCATAAAGGATGCGCACACCTCCAGACTGATAGCCCAACATAACACATCAGAGATACTTCAGGTGCAGCTAACATTGGGTAAGACAGTGATTCAGGTCATAGCCTACTATACGTCCCCAAACATGTCCCAAGACTCACACTCTACACTTCTAAGCACCCTGGAGAATATTAGCGTCCAACCTAACACTCTCATACTGGGTGACTTCAACTACCCCTCCATTAACTATGAAAACTACTTAAGTACCAATACACTTGCCCAACATTTCCTGGAATTCATTAATTCCAATGCCCTGGACCAGCTCGTTCTTACCCCCACTAGAAGTAGCAACATCCTTGACCTGGTCATTACTAACATGGGTGACCATTGCTCTACACCAATAGTCAACTCCTCCCTGGTTAGATCTGACCACAAACTAATCACCTTTGAAATCCACACCCCCCCCAAAGGTAACCACCATGAAAAACTTCTCCAAAGCTAACTTTGGGCTCCTAAAAACAGAGGTGGCTAACTTCACGGCACCCATGCAAGTGGAGAATAGTTGCATGACCGCTGAACCATATACCAGTGCACTGTACGGACACGTACACAAATGCATGGATCTCGCCATACCCAATAGAACCAAGACGTTCTCCTCCAAAAAGCGGAAGCCAATCTGGTGGTCCCCTGCCATAAACAAACTCTACAACAGAAGGAGGAAATTGATGCGGAATTAGGTGAAGTCCCAAGAGTGGAAAAACTCCCTTATCAGCCTCAACAAAAAGTTGAGATCTCTCATCAAATCCTCTAAAGCTAGCTACAAAAACAGAATTGCAGCAGATATTAAAGACAACCACAAGGCCTTCTATAGTTATGTAAAGAATCTCCATGGCAATACCCAGATTTGCTCTGAGCTATTGCACAATGGTACCTCCTATACCAAGCCAACAGATATTGCCAATATACTGGCTGACAGATTCAGTGCCAACTTTACCCATCTCTCCCCTCCCAAAGGACATATCACATTGACAGTAGATTGACAGGCACCCACCATTACTGCTGCACAGGTTAAAACAGTACTGTCCAAGGCCAAGAATACAGCTTCTATGGGACCTGACATTATCCCTGGTGGTGTTCTACATGAACAGGTAGAGGTGGTTACTGACTTGAAACTGTAGTTTTATTGGCCACTAGGGGTCATTTCCAAAACTCCTTAATCTTCCTCTCTTAAAACCTAGTTGCCTCGTGGTTTGGGCGTCTTTTCAGGCTTGTTGGCTGTTGGTGAAGCACCCTCCAAGAGGAAAAAATGCTGAGAGAAGAAGAGAGCCACTTTTGAGATTTTAAGTATTTTTTCTCTGTTTATTTGCTAAGTTTTTCTGCATAGCTGCCTAGCTTGAGCATTTTCTGGCTTGTTAAACTTGATTTCTGTATTAGTAGCTGTATTTAGAGCACAACCAAAAGCTGTTTGCTGAATTTCCTGTTTGCACTTAATTTTAAATCGTTTTTTCTTAAAACTTGCATATTTTCTGTCCTTGCCCTAGCACTCTTGTGTGGGGTCATTTACTGCACTGTTATAACTTGATATTACTTGTGAACCTCTGCTATCTCTGTAAAAAACAAAAACAAAAAAAAAAAATATTGCTTTTTTCCCACTTTTCTGAGAGTTAAAAAAGTTCGGTTACAGGCTTGCTGTTCCTGAACTGTTTGAAAGTTTCTGTGAGGCCATTTTTGCTTGGGCTGAAGGAGGGTCTCTCTGTGATCAGTGGCAGTGAATAACACTGAGCAGCTTCCCTGCCCCCCGTAGAGGTGGTTACTGACTTGAAACTGTAGTTTTATTGTCCATTTTGGGTCTATTCCTGCTTCTTTCCAGCCCCTGCTATCAAGCACGATTTAACGTGATTTAGCGAGGAGTTGCCACTAGAGCAGCATCAGGCAGCACCGGTTAAACAAGGTTAAACTCTTTCTGGCTCCAGAAAGTCTGTTCTTCAATTTTTCCCTTAGAACTGTTCTGTTAGGAACCTAAACAGTTTACACCTTCACTAAAAAGTGCAGCACTTGTTCCATATAGCTTTTTCTTCTCAAAAAGCTCAGCACTTGTCTTACAAGCATATCCCTTGTCTTATAAGCATTCTCCTTGCAGGTCAAGCACTCCTATATTATACAAATCTCTCACTAGCAAAACCCCCCAGGAGTGCCCACTTCCCTGCTAAGCCCACTACTTTTCTGTCTCATACCAACTCATAATTCTTTCTAGCATGTCGAAGGGTCAGATGCTGGCGTACTCTCCTGCCCAGTTGGTGAATCTGGGAATTCTGAGACAATGTTACAATTGCCTCATGTACACGGACAACCCTCTCCTCCTCCCACGTAACACTAACACTTGTGAGAGATGCAGCTATTTAGCCAGACTGGAGGCTGAGCTCTCTCAACTCAGGACTGGCAAGACCAGGCAGGAGGAGAAGGCAACTACACACACCACAATACCAGTCTCACATAACTCAACCACACCACTGAATCAAACACATAAGCACACTAAGACATACTCGGAGGCTCTGAGTAAAAATTTACCTAAACAGCAGAGGCCTCCAAAGCAGACACCCAAGCAACTGCAAACTCAATACACCACACAAACAACACATAAACAACAAAATTAGTGTGCAAAGCAGTCACTGCCCTTAAGGCCAAATACAACACCAAACATACTTGTCATAGGTGACTCCATAGTCAGACACACTGACGTCCCGCTCACCAGACTGAGTAAGGAGAAGGTCACAGTAAGCTGCCTGTCGTGCGCTAGAATCCGCCACATAACGCAAGCACTCAGATCTCTCAACAGCAGGGACAAGTATGACTCAGTCATTGTCCACGCTGGTGTCAACGACCTGAGACGTACCTCCTTGGACTACATGAAAAGAGACATTGAGGAGCTCTCTGATTATGTAGCCCAGGCAGGTATGACCCTGACCTTGAGCAGTATCCTACCTTCACCTAGAATGATGCCACAATACAGTGATAAGATGATCAGCTTTAATAATTGGCTTAAATTCTGGTGTCATTCAAAAGGGATCCAATGTCTGTCTGCCTGGGATGACATGCTGGACAAGCCACGCTGCCAAGGGACGGCTTGCACCTGTCACCCTAGGCTTCGAATATTGGCAAAGGCTCTTGCCACCCCATAGTGCCTTTTTAGGCAAGGCTCAAATTCTAAACCTACCACCCTAGAACACAAAAGGAAAAAACTAAGGGTAATGCTGCTCAATGCCAGAAGTCTCAATCTCAAGATGCACGCACTCGAGGCCCTTCTCAGTATGGAGAACATCGATGTCTGTGCTGTGACAGAAACCTGGTTCAAGGCTCCTGAGAGCACCCCAGCACTAACAGGTTTCACCTGATATCATGTGTTCCGGCCCCAAAATCCGGACAACACCAAGAAAGGAGGGGGGGGTCCATATTCATAAAGGACACCCACACCTCCAGGTTGGTGGCAACGCACAATGCATCGGAGACCATCCAGGTGCAATTAACCATAGGCAAGACTGCTCTGCAATTTGTAGCATGTTACAGGCCACCCTCTCAAACTCAGGAACCTCACATGGCCTTCCTGAAAACATTGGAGGGGATAAATGTATCTCCAAACACCACCATACTAGGTGATTTCAACTACCCTAATATAGACTGGGAACACTACTCAAGCCCAAACACTCTAGCCCAAAGGTTCCTGGAGTTCATAAACTCAAATGCCATGGAACAACTAGTCACCATCCCCACAAGAGGAGAAAACATACTTGATCTCATCATCACGAACATGGGATCACAATGTTCAATACCGAAAGTATACCCCTCACTGGTGAGATCAGATCATAAACTAATCTCGCTGGAGGTCCTCATCCCGCCCCCACCTGAAATAAAAAGACCACAGTGAAAAACTTCTCAAAAGCCGACTTCACACTTCTAAAAACTAGCGTGGTCTCCTTTAAGGCCCCTGAGCCAGTGGTAAACATTACTCAAACCGCTGAATCACTTACAAATGCCTTCTACCAGCACCTACAGGACTGCATGGATCAGGCAATCCCAAACAAAACTAAGACTCTTTGTACCAAAGGCAAGCGTCCAGTCTGGTGGACCCCAGCCATAAACAAGCTCTACAACAAAAGGAGGAAGCTACTACAAGATAGAGCAAAATCCTTGAAAGGTAAGACACCTTTGATCATTATAAGTAAAAAACTAAGAGCTCTCATAAAATCATCCAAGGCAAATTTTGAGAGAAAAATCGCCAAGGACTCAAAAGACAATCATAAGGCCTTCTTTAGCTATGTTAGAAACCTAGGAGGAAACTCCCAGATATGCTCAGAATTAGTTCAAAATGATGTGAAGATTACTGAACCTACACACATTGCCAACATACTGGCTGACAGGTTCAGTGCAAACGTCTCCGCCGCAAAAGGAGAGATATCTATACCAGAGGATTGTAGCCCCCCAAACATCTCCAACGCCCAGGTGAGAACTGCCCTCTCCAAGGCAAAAAACACAGCATTCATGGGACCGGATGGTGTCCCTGGCTGTGTGCTCCACGAACTTAATGAGGAATTAAACCCGCAGTTAGGACAGCTGTTTAATCTTAGCCTCACCTCAGGATACATACCCAAGGAGTGGAGCACGGCGACTGTGGTCCCACTTCACAAGGGCGGTGCCTCCACCGACCCTGGTAATTACCGTCCCATTAGCTTGACAAGCCTTATCTGCAAAGCCATGGAGAGGATCATAATGGAACTCATAAATAAAGACATAGGGAACTTGCAGACTTTGGATCCAACCCAGTTTGGCTTTGTCAAAGGCAGATCATGCCTTTTAAACTTGGTTGACTTTTTCGAGACAGTCACCAAGGCCATTGATGAGGGAAGGGCAGTCCATACAGCCTACCTCGACCTGGCAAAGGCCTTCGACACAATATCCCACTCAGGTATCATCGAAAAACTCATCAGCTTGAATGTAAACCCATACATCACAAGATGGGTTGCAAACTGGCTAAGTGACAGAACCCACAGGGTCAGAATTGCTGGAGCCATGTCAGACTCAAAGCCTGTCACAAGTGGTGTCCCACAGGGCTCAGTCCTGGGTCCACTCTTGTTCGGCATCTACTTTTCTGAAGTACAAGCAAACACAGGAGGGTTATGGCTGACAAAGTTTGCAGATGACTGCAAACTGGGCGCCATAGTCGAAAACACATCTGACACAGATATCCTTCAGAAGGGCCTCACAGAAACGGATAACTGGTGCCAGAGCCATGGCCTAAAGTTAAACGCCAAGAAATGCATAGTCATACCCTTCGGGAAAAACAAGGTTACCCCTAGCTACCATATAGGTGGCAATCCACTGAGCACAGAAGAAGTCATCAGGGATCTGGGGACCCAGGTTGACAGTAGCCTTTCGTTTGACACTCATGTTGCTAAAGTAGTTAGGAAAACCTTCTACATTGCCCACCTGATCATGAAGGGATTCACATCTAGATCAAGGGAGGTCATCGTCCCCTGTACTCATCACTCATTAGACCTATGATTGAGTACAATGCCCCATTCGGAATGTATCTGACCCGACACCTGCAGCAGCTGGAAAGGCCCCAAAAGTTCCTCACCAAAAAGATAAAGGGTCTCAAAAATATGTCTTATGCTGCCCGACTGAAAGAACTTCAGCTCTATTCAGTCTCATACCGCTTGCTCAGAGGTGACCTGTGCCTGACATATAAGGCCATGTCAAACCCAGATTTGATGAATATGCTTCACCTCAAAAAATCTAGATCCCTCAGAACCACAAGGGCGGGAGACTTAAACCTTGACACGGTTATTAATAGAATGTGCTGGAGGGACAAATTCATCACCCAGAGACTCCCTATGCTGTGGAACAAAATCCCGGTACATGTGAGGCAGAGCACCGCGCTGGCCTTGTTCAAGAGGAATCTTGACCAATGGATGGGAGATCGCATATATACCCCAGGGATTACTTCAGTGTCACTGCTTGAGAGATGCACAGCAAAATAATAGGCATAGTTTTATTCAAACTAAAGGGGTGGCAAAAGCCACATAACTATGGGCTAGGCTTATAAATGCCCTTGGGCAGATAGACTAGTATGAACCTATGAACCTATGAACCTATGAACTACAGAGTGAACTGGCACCTCACCTGTGTGTCCTGTTCAATCACAGCCTCACCTCAGGCTTTGTCCCTACTGAAGGGTGCACTGCTACAGTCATCCCTCTCCACAAAGAAGGAGTGACTACAGACCCTGGGAACTATCGCCCTATTAGCCTAACGAGTCTGATATGCAAAGCTATGGAACACATCATCATGGACCTAATAAACAAGGATATAGGGAATCTCCAAACTGTGGATCCCACACAGTTTGGTTTTGTGAAAAGTAGATCTGCCTGTTCAACTTGGTCGACTTCTTTGAGTCAGTCACCAGAGCTGTGGATGAAGGCAAGGTGGTTCACACAGCCTACCTTGATCTGGCCAAGGACTTTAATACCATTCCCCACTCAGGAATCATAGAAAAACTCAGTAAGCTAGGCATCAACCCCTATATCACTAGATGGGTTGCAAACTGGCTCACAGATAGAGCCCACAGTGTGAATGTAGCTGACTCCAAGTTAGACTGCCAACCAGTCACAAGTGGAGACCCACAGGGTGCAGTCCTGGGTCCTCTCCTGTTTGGTATATACTTAAGTCCAGGCCAACATGAAGGGACTCTGGCTGACAAAGTTCACAAATGATTGCAAGTTGGGAGCTATTATTAACTCACCAAGTGATGTTCACATCCTAGAGAAAGGCCTCACTGAGACCAACGACTGGTGTCAGAACCATGGCCTTAAGCTCAATGCCAAAAAATGTGTCATCATCCCCTTTGGGAAAAACCTGGTTTCCATGAATTACCACATTGATGGTAGTCCACTGAATACAGAAGGCATTTTAAGAGATCTGGGAACAAAGGTTGACATCAACCTCTCTTTTGACTACCACATTGCCACTGTGGTCAGAAAATCCTCTATATGGCATATCTCATTACTAAGGGTTTTGCATCCAGGAAGAAAGAGTTCATTGTCTCCCTCTACTCTTTCCTCATTAGGCCACACATCGAGTACAATGCCTCATTTGGCATTGACCTCACTAGACACTTGCAACAACTGGGGAGGCCATAAAAGTACCTCAGAAAGAGGATTCTAGGCCTTAAACAGGGTCTATATTATATTTTTGAAAGTTTCAGACATCGAAAACCATATGGTCGACACCATATGAGCGATGTTTGAAATTTCAAAAATATAAGAAAACAATAAAAATAAAAAACTATACTTACCTAAACACTGTAGGCAGGGGGGCAAGCCCTCCTGCACTCCCCACTCCCCCGCTACTTAAATATTCCTACTCCGAGATCGCACTGCATTGAAGTAAAGGGAAAATATTCCCTAGGGAGATTTCCATGTTACGAGCGTGATGTTTTGACATTTCGACCAATCGGGTTCTCTCAATATGCGTTCGCCGTTTACAGTTTTCAATCACACGATAGGAACCCCCTTAAATACTTGTCCTATATGGACAGACTCAAAAAACTCCAACTATTCTCTGTCTCATAACACCTACTTAGAGGCGATCTCTGCTTGACTTACAAAGCCCTGTCTGACCCAGCTCGGTTAGAAATGCTACATTTAAAGAAAGCCCAGGGGCAGGTTCATAACCCAGAGGCTGCCCATGCTATGGAATAGACTTCCCATACATGTCAAACAGAGCATCTCACTGGCCGTCTTCAAGAGAAATCTTGATGAGTGGATGGGAAATACAAAATTCACCCCGGGGATCACTCCAGTGGTTCTACTTGACAGAGGCACTGGGAACTAAGTTTGGGTAGCATGATGCCAGGGTAATCCTATGGGCTAGGCTTGTAAAGGCTCGAGGGCCATTAGCCTAGTACACACCTATAAACCTGTGAACCTATGTAAAGGTATTTGGTTTGAGTCTGTTTCCAAGTCAGTACTTGTTATTAATTCTCATTTGTTCCCAGTGTTTCCGAGCCATGCTTGACCTCACCCATATCCAGTATGCATTTCTACTTTGTCTATTGCTTTTAACTGTCCTATTTGAATGAACTCCTGAAGGCAATCTACATATCTGATTTCCATGAACAATTCCTTAAAGCTTTGTATTACAAGCATCATTAAGAAGGCTCCTCTCTCTGAGTACTCATTCTCATAATGCAAGTAATACTTAATGTGGAGCTTTTCTCCCCGGGCATCCACTGAAAACGGACCTGTGTCCAGTCGGACTCTCCTGGTAAATAAATAAATAAATAAATAAATAATAGAATACCATACATCATAGAAACCAAATTGGCCCACTTCATTCTAATTATTTTTCTATTAATCGAAGGCTAGTTCTTTATATCTTGCTTTGCATGAATTCAGCTAAAAAAGGTAATAAAACTTTGACAAGCCCTAGTAAAGTTGTAACTGGGAATCCCATCCCCTGCCATACTCAGACATAGGTTCATAGGTGTATACTAGGCTAAGGGCCACTAGGGCCCTTAAAAGCCTAGCCATGCAACCCAAATTTGACCCATGGATGCGATTTATATTTGATTTTTAGGGGTGATTTACTGACTGCCTCTGCCTATCAGAGACATAGGTGCCAACCAGGGATGAATTTCCTGTCCCCTATCCAATTGTCTAAGTTACACTTGAATTGGGTTAGGAAGGAACTCTGCTTCACATGGATGAGGAGCCTATTCCAGAGAATGGGAATTCTCTGTGAAACATATTTCTCTACAGCATGTCCTACTTATGTTGCAAGCAACATTTAGGTCTTTTTATCAAGAAGTTTTGATGCTGTTTTCCAGATGTGCAAAAAATTCATCAAAACAAGGTCCAGGGATGCATTATGTACTATGCAAGGCTCACCTCTCAAGGGTCTTTATGATACTGTGTAAAGGACAGGGCTTTGAAATGTTCAGTGTAAAAATATTGTGCTTACTCCCTGTATTCTTTTTGTAAGTAACCATTGTGGACCTCCTAAGGGAGGTTATCTGTAGCTTCACACCACCACCCCCTCCAGAGGATGCAGACAACTATGCTGAACAGTACATCAATGCAGTTTATAAGCACCTGTACAACTGCATGGACTCAGCCATACCCAATAGAACTAAAACCTGCTTCTCAAGGAAACACAAACCTGTTTGGTGGACATCTTCTGTCAACAGGCTTTGCAACAAAAGGAAGAAACTGTTATCCAAGGGTAAAAGGGAACAAATTCCAAACTGGAAAAAAACCCTCCTTAGCCTCAAGGCCAATATTGAATTGAAACTAGCCTCCATAAGAAAAAGGAAACCATGAAGTGTTCTTCAATTACATTAGGAACCTCCATTGCAAAGCCCAGGTTTGTTCTGAATTAGTACTTAACAGTATCACTTACACTGATCCTGTTGACTTAGCCAACTTGCTAGCAGGTAGGTTCAGTGCAAACTTCACTCCCCTATCCCTTCAAAAGCCCTTTCGACATCCCAGATATTTGTCCCGCACCTCACATCTCCATAGATGAAGTGTTACAGGCTCCATCCAAGGCAAAAAATACAGCTTCCATGGGACTTGATGGTATCCCAGGATGTATTCTGCACCATCTCCAGCAAGAACTGTCTTCGTCATTGAGCACCCTTTCTAACCACAACCTAAGTATTGGCTTCATTCTAGCAGAGTGGAGAACTGCCATTGTCATCCCCTTGCATAAAGATGGTGCCACTACTGACCCTGGAAACAATTGTCCCATTAACTTAACAAGTCTGATCTGTAAAGACATGGAGTGTATTATTATGGAGCTCATAAACAAGGATATAGGCAATCCCCAAGCACTTGACTCCAGCTAGTTCGGATTTGTTAAGGGCAGATCTTGCCTGTTGAACCTGGTTGACTTCTTTGAGACTGTTACCAAGGCCCTGGATGAAGAAAAGTCAGTACATCAGCTTATCTTGACTTGGCCAAGGCCTTTGCCACAATCCCCCATTCCGGCATCATCGAAAAGCTAACACAACTTGGCATAAATCCCTATCTCATCAGGTGGGTGGCCAACTGGTCACCAACATGACCCTCAAAGTCAAAATAGGCACCTCTACCTCCAATAGCAGACCTGTCACTAGTGGAGTTCCCCAAGGATGTGTCCTGGGACCCCTACTGTTTGGCATCTATTTCTTGGAGGTACAGGCAAAGGCTAAAGGCCTGCGGCTGACCAAGTTTGCCAACGACTGTAAGTTGGGTGCTGTCATTGACTCCCCAAACAATTTTAATTATACTACAAGAGGATCTCACAGCAACTAATGACTGGTGCCAAAGTCATGGCCTCAAGCTAAATGCAAAAAATGTATCATCATACCATTAAGCAAAAACATGACCCCTACTGATTACCACATCAACAGCAACTCCCTAAGCACACAACTTGTGGTGAAAGACTTGGGCACTCTGGTTGATAACAACCTTACATTCGACCATCATGTAGCGGCAGTGGTTAGAAAAGCCTTTTAATTGGTTCATCTCATAAGTAAAGGGATTGCATCCAGAAAAAAGGAGGTTATTACCTCTCTATACTCTTCCCTAATTAGACCAATAATTGAGTATAATGCCCCATTTGGGATGTACCTCTCCAAACATTTGCACCAACTGGAAAGACCACTGAAATACCTCACAAAGAGAATCCATGGCCTCCAACACCTGTCCTATGCAGACAGGCTCAAATCAATATCACTCTTCTCGGTGTCATACAGATTGCTCAGGTGTGATCTGTGTCATGCCTACAAGGCAATCTCAGACCCTGTCCTACTAGACATGCTCCATATCTGTAAATCTAGCTCCTCACGCACTACCTGCTCAAAAAGCCTGAACCTAATATGTGACATTAACAAAACCTGCTGGAGAGACAGGCTTGTCTCCCAGAGACTGCCCTGTCTCTGGAATAGACTTTCCATACACGTCAAACAGAGCACCTCACTGACCCTCATCAAGTGCAACCTTGATGAGTGGATGGGAAACTACAAATTCGTCCCAGGGGGTTCCACCTGTGTCCCTCATTGACAGGGGTGACAGGTACTGACTGGCGTTTATTTTTGGGGATGAACTCTTGGCTAGGCTTGTAAGGGCTGCAGGGCTATTAGCCTAGTAATCTCCTATGATCCTGTGAAACTATGGATGTAACAGTTGCTGCATGTGTCTGATCAGGTACATACTGAAGGGGGCATTATATTCTATGATAGTCTTGATGAAGGTCAAGTAGAGTGGTATGATGACATCTCTGGACCTAGATGCCATGCCTTTGTTTATAAATTGAGCAACATAGAAGAATTTTCTTACTACCCTGGACACATATTACTCGAAGACTAGGTTACTATCTACATGTGTTCCCAGATCCATGACTAGTGAGTCAACTTTTACAGGTGTTTTATTGGTGACATTGTTACCCAAGGTGGCAGACTTCCCAAAACATACTATAATGCATTTCTTGGTATTAAGTTTTAAGCCATGGCTTTAACACAAAACATTTGTCTGTATTAAACATTTCTGATGGGTGTCCCCATCTTGGGGGGATTCAATGACTGCTCCCAGTTTGCAATCACCTGCAAACTTGGTTAGCCTAAGGCCTTTGACATTGGCTTTGACACCCGAGAAGTAGAGGCCAAAGAGGAGTGGGCCTAGCACAGAGCCCTGAGGGACTCCACTGGTGGCTGGCCTCTTGTGGAGGTATCCTCACCGATTCTAACCTCCTGGGTCCTATCATAGGTTCATAGAAGATTTCTAGGCAAATAGTTTAAGAGCTCTTACAAGCCTAGTCAACATAACCCAAATTTACCTAATATATGGCCTCTAGAGGCAAGAGGATGGCATAGGTGCCTATGCCTTGAGTATCTCACAGATTTCCTAGTCTATAAGTGAGCTGGCTAGCTATGCAGTGTGTTATTAAGATATATATAACTAGTTCTGTAAATTTGTTAATAATGCCCGAGTGGGGTATTGTATCAAATGCCTTAGCCAGATCTAGGTAGCAGTATCCACAGTTTTCTCCTCATCCATTGTTTTAATGACCTTTTCAAAGAAGTCCATCAGATTCAGTAAGCATGACCTTCCTTTAACATAGTCAAGATGGGATAGATCCAGTGTCTGGAAGTCTCCCATGTCCTTGTTGATAATTTCCATGTTAATTCTTTCCATGGCTTTGCAAATAAGATTAGTCAGATTAATGGGTTTGTAGTTTCCAGGATCTCTTGAAGGTCCTCCTTTATGAAGGAGGATGACCATTGCAGTCTTTCATTCACGTGGCACAAAGCCTTTTTTAAGCCTATAGTTAAATAGTGCCTCCAGGGATCCTAATAAGTCATACTTTAGACAATTCATGAGGCATACTTGGATGTTATTGGGGCCCATTGAGGTCATGTTCTTGGCTTTAGTGAGTGCAGCCAGCACATGTTTCCTAGTTTTAGTTGTAAGGATTATGTTTGAGAGTTTTATTGGAGGATGGTTGGGTGTGAGAGGAGTTTAAAGTTGGAACTGAATTTGTCCAATAACATGTTTGCTGTATCACCAGGCTTGGTGAATGTTGCAGCTGTGAGCTGCCCTTAAGGTTTCTGACATAGCTGTAGTAGGCTTTATGGTTATGTTTCACCTGAGAGCATACCTCTCAACCTCTTAGAACAAGAAATCTGGACAAAGCCAAAAATAATGGGGGGACAAAGGCCCAAAAACAGGGACTTTAGTAAATATTGCTCTTATACACTTAGAAAGCTGATAGAATAACAGGTTTTGCATTAGCATGCATTTTATGATGGGTATGAAGTCTGAATCTCAATGGTCTGTCATTATTTAGTGACTTCATTTCTCAATGATATACCTGAAAGGCAGAAATTTTATGAGGAACAGACCAAAAATATGAGGCAAAAATATGGACATTCTGTGAAAATCTGGACAGTTGAGAGGTATTCCTGGGAGGATATCTTAACCACAAAGCTGGCTTTGCCTTTTAGCTGTCTATTTACTTTGATGAGAAAGTTTTTATTTTTATGGGAATTCCCCTTCCTGATTTTTGCTATAATGCTTTTCCTTTTGTTGTATATCCTTTTTAATTTGGGATGCCACCAGGGCAGTTTGTTTCTGGGATTAGTTCTGGGGTTATTTCTGTTAAGCACAGCAGCCTCTATGCAGTCATTGACATGGTTCTACATTGCTTCTGAGAGCAATTCAGCATAGGCTGGTGTGTTCTTGGGATTTGGAGGGGCACTGAATTTTGACAAACCATCATTTAATAACAGGTAATTTGCCTTGAAATAGTTCATAACTATTACTGTTTTACTGGGATTATGGACTTGATTTTGAAGGAGACAGCTTTATGGTCGGACCTTACCAGGGAGGACAAGACATTGGGGGGGAGGTACTGCATTCTGTCATATTTCTGAGCACAAGCTGTATGTTGGAGCCTTTAATGGATGTATTCGCTATTTTGCCAAGGGTGTTTGTATTTACAAAGTCCAGGAATCTCTGTACCTGTAGATTTGAGGCCATGTAGAATTCCCAATTTATAGAGGGGTAATTAAAGTCTCCTATTAGTAGGGTGTTAGGTTGGATGGTAAGTGTCTTCAGTAGGTCCAAGTGTACACTGTCAGCTTAAACCAAACATGCTGGCATAAAATCCTCAGCACTGCAACTCCTCAAACACCAGCTGATGAAACATATGCCAGCCAATATAATATTAAAATACATCCAAATGTATTTTGAAACCAAGGAGATCACAGAACTTAGTGCTTTCATCCCTTAACTGTTTCATTTTTGGGGGCTTTAACCTAGATTATCAGTATATACAACATACTGATAGAGGTTTAATTTTTACACAACTCAAGCAATTAGAAAAGTTAGTTATGCAGTACAGAACATTGCAGGTAGAGCATGGATATCTCAACAAGTGCCTCAGAGTGAGAAGGGTACCAAAAGGGTTTCAATTGTGGAAGTTCCCAAATGGATTACAGGAGAATTCTGTGCTACATCATAGTCTTTTGGAACTGTTCATCAGAGCAGGTTTGGATATTGTTAGATTAATGGTGGTTGACAATGAGTGAAAGATCAGGTCATTAGAAAAACTAATCAGGAGACCCAATATCAGTACTGAAAGGGATTTTCTTTTCCCTAGTGTGTCAGCAAGTCATAAAAACATTTTTCTGAAAGCACACAAGTTGGCCCAGACGAATATAAATCACAAAATGAAGAAACTGGGGAGAGATAAATAGGATTATGAACAGCAGAGAGCATATCCCAAACCGAGAACTTTATACACACAAAGAGGAATCTCCAGTATTTTCTGCACCGTGTCACCCTGAGATTGGTTAAGAACAGTCAAACATGGAAGTCTTGCAGGAAAACATTTTAGCCTCACCCAGGATGGGAAGGAGTGATGGGGAGTATTGTATGGGCCGCAATGGCCATCAAGCAGAAATGAACTCAGGCAATACCTCCAGGCAACCATTGAGGAGGTTGACAAGAGGAAAAAGGAGAAAATGGTACTAGATGGGGACGGTCTCAATGACGTTACCCAGGGTGAGCCACCAAAAAACAAGGTACTGTCTCAATTTGAAATGTATAATCTGAGTGCACTAGTATTATTGAAGACGTGTACTTTTTCTTTGTTAAAGGTTTTACCTTTGCCCCTAACTTCAGTACAGATATAGCACATTTATTAGTATGATTAAAAATGTATATTTGACAGACAAATTTGAGAATGTATTTTAAGGACTAAGTGGCTTATTCCAACAGTAGTGTTTTGGAAAGGGGAGCACTTTTATGCCATCCCTCGACATTCTGACTTAAGTATATGAGTGTGTGTGCGATGAACAATTTAGGGAAATTGTGAGTACTGCACAGATGAAGGATGAGAATTTAACTTAAGGTGAGAGATATGTATAACATAGTCTGATTTGTGATTAGTCACTGAGGGTTATGAAACCTGACAAAGGGAGTGGTATAGTGTTAATGGACTGCTGTATTTATGCTGGAAAAACAATTATTTATGCAGGAAAAATTATTTACATATTACATGACACAAATACATATAGACAAAAATGCAGAAGAATGTTCTGTTTAAGCTTGCTCAGCAAAATAACAACAATAACTAAGAGATGAGCAATGCACCACACCGTAAAACGTATCTCAATGATTTATTCAGAACTGTATCTCAACAAGACAAAAAACAACAAACAATGGATTAGCGCTTTCAGCTATCAAAGCATACTTCAGATCCACATTCAAAAGCCACATCTCAATCTAATATAAAGCATATAGCAGCCAATGATAAAAAACATGTAAACAAGCTGCTTTGCTCTAACCAATACAAGTGCTTATACAAGCACTTCATCATCCAATGTGTTTAGTTATTCTAATTAGCTTTGACTAGCAAGTTAAGATGGAAAATGTAAATTAGACTTCGCTTTCTCAAACATCATTGGTCTCAGCTAGCAAATGAAAGCAGAAATGTAAATCAGACTCTACTTGCTTAAAAATCATTGGTTTACTTTAAAGATTATACAAAACCTAACTTTAACTAGCAAGTTAGGATGGAAAATGTAAATTAAACTTCACTTTCTCAAACATCATTGGTCTGGGCTAGCAAATGAAAGCAGAAATGTAAATCAGACTTTGCTTGCTTAGAAATCATTGGTTTGCGTTAGACATTAGACAAAACATAGAGAACTTATATCAAAAAAGTATTCCCTATCGCTTTCATAAGAATAAAAACCAAGTTATTCCAAGTTCACTCATCAAAAAGCGCGATTCTATAAAGACATTTAACAAAACATATCTTACTAAAATATAAATAATTAAAACATTTTGACATTTAAAAATACGTATGCAAAATCCTTAGTAACAAAGTGCTAATAAAATATATAAAATATAATATATCTGTAAATTATGTAATACATACTACATACATAAAAATTATTAAACAACAGAAGCAGAAAAAATACATTAATAGTATAAGCAAACACTATCGTTAAAGATGTCATAAACAATGAACCCTAGGAGCTATAAAAAGTCTGAACAGCACCATAAAAAGATATAATGACCATCTTGAATTTCTACTATAAACAACAATGACTAAAAATAAAAATAAAAAAAAAAATAATAATAATAATATAAAAATAAAAGTAATAATAATAATAAATATAAATATAAATATAAATATAAATATATATAAATATAATACAAGTCACTAGGACAATTAATAAGGCAATATGGGTCATAATCAGAACCTTCAAACAGACGATAGTACACAATATATAAAAAATCATATGATTGATAGTTGCTAACAAGTCAACCATATGAAAATTATATTTATTTATTAAGCTAGGCTATATATTGAATAATTTTTCTATTCTTCAAATACGGCTTGATTGGTACACTTCCATTTAATCCAGGTGGATGATCAGCCCGCAGTCTCATAATCCATTTGGATTCCTCACGTTCAGTCAAATTCACCAAATCACCTTCTCTTTCATTTTGTTTTAACTGAGATATTATCATGAAATTAAAATTATGCCCTTCATTGCTTTTTATATGTGTAAATAAAGCATTAGTTTCTTTTCTCGTCCTTATGTCTGATAAATGTTTGGAAATCCTTTCTTTCATTTTCATATTGGTTTTCCCTACATAAAAAGCTGCACAAACTGTGCAGGTAGCGATGTAAATCACATTTCTACTATCACAATTAGCAGTCCTGGAAAAATAAAATATTTTTCCTGTGTCCAGATGTATAAATGACTTGGTGCAGTTCATTACATAGCAGGTCTTACAAAACCCACATATTTTAGTTCCTATAGAGCTTTCTTTTTTCATCATTCTGTCAGAGGAGCCTGTTCCTTCCCTATAGCATAATAGTCTTTTTAGATTTTTCTTATTTTTGAACTGAAAAGTTGGAGTTGAACCTACTATGCCTTTTATCTTAGTATCAGCAGTCAGAACTGGCCAGTATTTCTTAATCACTTGGAAGATAGTATTATGGTAAGATCCAAAAGTTAAGCCAACTCTCAAAGAATTCATATTCTTAGTATTGGTATGATAACTCTCATTCCCTACATTTCTAGTTGAATACAAAGGTCTCCCCTTGTTTTTTCTCATTTCAGTGGCTTCTATAACATTTGAGTTCACTCTCCTAGTCGGATAGCTTCTCTGTTCAAAACTCTTCAGTGAACTATTCCTTTCCTCAATAAACACTTTTTCATCAGTACAGAATTTAGAAATCCTAAATGTCTGATTTTCCACGATATTGAAAATATGTCGAGGATGCATACTAGTATAAGGCAACATATGATTCCACCATATTTGTTTACGAAAGAGGCTGGTAGAAATACCTTCCTTCAGGTCTAAGCGTATACTAACATCCAAAAAATCCATTTCAAACCTGGAGCTTTTGTATTCAAACCTTAAAAAATCAGTAGTCTCTGTCATAGGTTCATAGGTTCATAGGTTCATACTAGGCTATCTGCCCAAGGACATTTATAAGCCTAGCCCATAGTTATGTGGCTTTCGCCACCCCTTTAGTTTGAATAAAAACTATGCCTATCATTTTTCTGTGCCTCTGTCAAGCAGTGACACTGAAGTAATCCCTGGGGTATATCTGCGATTTCCCATCCATTGGTCGAGATTCCTCTTGAACAAGGCCAGCGAGGTGCTCTGCCTCACATGTACCGGGATTTTGTTCCACAGCATAGGGAGTCTCTGGGTGATGAATCTGTCCCTCCAGCACGTTCTATTTATAACCGTGTCAAGGTTTAAGTCTCCCGCCCTTGTGGTTCTGAGGGATCTAGATTTTTTGAGGTGAAGCATATTCATCAAATCTGGGTTTGACATGGCCTTATATGTCAGGCACAGGTCACCTCTGAGCAAGCGGTATGAGACTGAATAAAGCTGGAGTTCTTTCAGTCGGGCAGCATAAAACATATTTTTGAGACCCTTTATCCTTTTGGTGAGGAACTTTTGGGGCCTTTCAAGCTGCATCAGGTGTCTGGTCAGATACATTCCGAACGCGGCATTGTACTCAATCATAGGTCTAATGAGTGATGAGTACAGGGGACGATGACCTCCCTTGATCTAGATGTGAATCCCTTCATGATCAGGTGGGCGATATAGAAGGTTTTCCTAACTACTTTAGCAACATGAGTGTCAAACGAAAGACTACTGTCAACTTGGGTCCCCAGATCCCTGATGACTTTTTCTGTGCTCAGTGGATTGTCACCTATATGGTAGCTAGGGGTAACCTTGTTTTTCCCGAAGGGTATGGCTATGCATTTTTTGGCGTTTAACTTCAGGCCATGGCTCTGGCACCAGTTATCCATTTCTGTGAGGCCCTTCTGGAGGATATCTGTGTCAGATGTGTTTTCGACTATGGCGCCCAGTTTGCAGTCATCTGCAAACTTTGTCAGCCATAACCCTCCTGTGTTTGCTTGTACTTCAGAAAAGTAGATGCTGAACAAGAGTGGACCCAGGACTGAGCCCTGTGGGACACCACTTGTGACAGGCTTTGAGTCTGACATGGCTCCAGCAACTCTGACCCTGTGGGTTCTGTCGCTAGCCAGTTTGCAACCCATCTTGTGATGTATGGGTTTACATTCAAGCTGATGAGTTTTTCGATGATACCTGAGTGGGGTATTGTGTGAAGGCCTTTGCCAGGTCGAGGTAGGCTGTATGGACTGCCTTTCCCTCATCAATGGCCTTGGTGACTGTCTCGAAAAAGTCAACCAAGTTTAAGAGGCAGGATCTGCCTTTGACAAAGCCAAACTGGGTTGGATCCAAAGTCTGCAAGTTCCCTATGTCTTTATTTATGAGTTCCATTATGATCCTCTCCATGGCTTTGCAGATAAGGCTTGTCAAGCTAATGGGGCGGTAATTTCCAGGGTCTGTGGAGGCACCGCCCTTATGAAGTGGGACCACAGTCGCGTGCGCCACTCCTTGGGTACGTATCCTGAGGTGAGGCTAAGATTAAACAGCTGTCCTAACTGTGGGTTTAATTCCTCGTTGAGTTCATGAAGCACACAGCCGGGGACACCATCCGGTCCCATGGATGCTGTGTTTTTGCCTTAGTGAGGGCAGTTCTCACCTGGGCGTTGGAGATGTTTGGGGGCTACAATCCTCTGGAATAGATATCTCTCCTTTGGGGAGGGGGAGAAGTTTGCACTGAACCTGTCAGCCAGTATGTTAGCAATGTGTGTAGGTTCAGTAATTTTCACATCATTTTGAACTAATTCTGAGCATATCTGGGAGTTTCCTCCTAGGTTTCTAACATAGCTAAAGAAGGCCTTATGATTGTCTTTAGAGTCCTTGGCGATTTTTCTCTCAAAATTTGCCTTGGATGATTTTATGAGAGCTCTTAGTTTTTACTTATAATGATCAAAGGTGTCTTACCTTTCAAGGATTTTGCTCTATCTTGTAGTAGCTTCCTCCTTTTGTTGTAGAGCTTGTTTATGGCTGGGGTCCACCAGACTGGACGCTTGCCTTTGGTACAGAGAGTCTTAGTTTTGTTTGGGATTGCCTGATCCATGCAGTCCTGTAGGTGCTGGTAGAAGGCATTTGTAAGTGATTCAGCGGTTTGAGTAATGTTTACCACTGGCTCAGGGGCCTTAAAGGAGACCACACTAGTTTTTAGAAGTGTGAAATCGGCTTTTGAGAAGTTTTTCACTGTGGTCTTTTTGTTTCAGGTGGGGGGATGAGGACCTCCAGCGAGATTAGTTTATGATCTGATCTCACCAGTGAGGGGTATACTTCGGTGTTGAACATTTTGATCCCATGTTCGTGATGATGAGATCAAGTATGTTTTCACCTCTTGTGGGGATGGTGACTAGTTGTTCCATGGCATTTGAGTTTATGAACTCCAGGAATCTTTGGGTTAGAGTGTTCGGGCTTGAGTAGTGTTCCCAGTCTATATTAGGGTAGTTGAAGTCACCTAGTATGATGGTGTTTGGAGATACATTTATCCCTCCAATGTTTTCAGGAAGGCCATGTGAGGTTCCTGAGTTTGAGAGGGTGGCCTGTAACATGCTACAAATTGCAGAGCAGTCTTGCCTATGGTTAATTGCACCTGGATGGTCTCAGATGCATCGTGCGTTGCCACCAACCTTGAGGTGTGGGTGTCCTTTATGAATATGGACACCCCCCCTCCTTTCTTGGTGTTGTCCGGATTTTGGGGCCGGAACGTATGATATGAGGTGAAACCTGTTAGTGCTGGGGTGCTCTCAGGAGCCTTGAACCAGGTTTCTGTCACAGCACAGACATCGATGTTCTCCATATTGAGAAGGGCCTCGAGTGCGTGCATCTTGAGATTAAGACTTCTGGCATTGAGCAGCATTACCCTTAGTTTTTTTCCTTTTTGGTGTTCTAGGGTGGTAGGTTTAGAATTTGAGCCTTGCCTAAAAAAGGCACTATGGGGTGGCAAGAGCCTTTGCCAATATCCGGAAGCCCAGGGTGACAGGTGCAAGCCGTCCCTTAGCAGCGTGGCTTGTCCAGCATGTCATCCCAGGCAGACAGACATTGGATCCCCTTTGAATGACACCAGAATTTGAGCCAATTATTAAAGCTGATCATCTTATCACTGTATTGTGGCATCATTCTAGGTGAAGGTAGGATACTGCTCAAGGTCAGGGTCATACCTGCCTGGGCTACATAATCAGAGAGCTCCTCGACGTCCCTTTTCATGTAGTCCAAGGAGGTACATCTCAGGTCGTTGACACCAGCGTGGACAATGACTGAGTCGTACTTGTACCTGCTGTTGAGAGACCTGAGTGCTTGCGTTATGTGGCGGATTCTAGCGCCCGACAGGCAGCTTACTGTGACCTTCTCCTTACTCAGTCTGGTGAGCGGGACGTCAGTGTGTCTGACTATGGAATCACCAATGACAAGTGTGTCTGGCATTTTGTTTGGCCTTAAGGGCTGTGACTGTTTGACACTCTGACTGTGTGGTCTATGTGTTGCATCTGTTGGGTCGTGAGGTGGTAGTTGTTTGGGTGTCTGCTTTGGTGGCCTCTGCTGTTTTGGTAAATTTTTGACCAGAGCCTCCGAGTATGTCTTTGTGTGAGTATGTGTATGATTTGAAGTTGTGATGGTACCATGTGTGACTGGGTATGTATTGTGTGTGGTTGCCTTCTCCTCCTGTCTGGTCTTGCCAGTCCTATGTTGAGAGAGCTCAGCCTCCAGTTTGGCCGTATAGTTGCATCTCTCGCATGTATTTGTGTTTTGTGGGAGAAGGAGAGGATTGTCTGTGTACATGAGGCAATTGTAACATTGCCTCAATATTCCCAGGTTCACCAGTTGAGCTGGAGAGGACACTAGCAACTGATCCCTCGACATACTAGAAGTAGTAGATAAAGAACTTTCAAAGGACTCGGGAAGTGGGTTTTGGGCTGGTGGGGTACTATCTATAATAAGAGTGCTTTATCAAGGTGCAAGTACTGTAGGAGTAAGTGCTAGGCTTTACAGATAGAGAATAGTCTACTTGGGAATCAAGTAGAGATGAACTTTTCAGTTATAGGATATGCTGGTTAGATCAGCAGTACAGTTTAGCGTGTTTTATAGCAGGGGGCTGAAGGGAGCTAGGAATTGGCCCAAAACGACCAATGGACTACTAGTTTCTGGCTGAAACTTCACCAAATCGGACAAAAAGGCCGCTCAGTGCTTCCCACTCCCACTGGTAAGCAAAGAAACTTCCCTCCTTCCTAATAAGGCAATGGATCAGTAACAGGAACTAAAAACAAAGCCCAGGGATCAGCAACTCTGAAACTGGACTACTCTAGTTCAGTAAAGTGGGAAAACAAGAGTAAACAAAACTATTTAACTGCTCTCCATCACCTCTCCAAACAATAAAAATATCATCAACAAAATAATTGTATAAAGTAATACATTTGCTCCATTGATTCATTGAGTCTCTCATCTTTTCTGTCTCCCATTGTGCTAGGACTAAATTTGCATAACTATTGGCACCGGGGGTGCCCATGGCTACCCCCCAACTTTGCCAATAGGATTTGCCTTCATACGTAAAGATGTTATTGCTGAGAATTAAGTCAAGAAGTATACAAATTAGCCTAGGATTAGTTTTTTCTTCCATAAGAAATCTTCTGATGGCTTCAACCCCATAATCATTGGGTATAGATGTAAAAAGGCTATTAACATCTAAAGTCACCAGTAATAGACACTCAAAATCATTTACATTGTATGTAGCTTCATATAATCACTGTAAAAAATCTCCTGTGTCTTTGATAACTGTATTAGCTTTAGGAATCAATTTCTTGAGCTCTTTCTCAACAAATATTGAAATAGGCTCAGTCAGCCATCCTCTTCCTGCTACAATGGGACATAAGGGAGGCGATACTAAGGTCTTATGTATCTTTGGTAGACCATTAATAGAAGGTACAGTAGGATGCTCAACCTCAAAAAGCTCATATTGTTCTTTGTCAATGATTCGACTCATCAAGAGGTCATTTAAATCATTTTTCACTCTGTGCTTCATCGAGTTCAGTTCACTCTTGCTAATCTCATGATATGTCTTATCATCATTCAACATCTTTCTCATTGAAAAAGAATAGGTTTCAGCATCCATTATTACCACTGCTCCACCTTTATCTGCTGGTTTAATAACTATATCATTTCTTATCTTTAGTTCTTTCAATGCTTGATTTTCATCCTTGGTTAAATTGTAGAATTGCTTGTTCATATGCATCTGCATAAATGCAGCCACTTCTTCTTCAACAGCATGTATAAAAGATTCAACAGCTGGTAAATTAATGGGAACAAAAGTACTAGGTTTCTTTAACATAATTTCTTTATCACCCTGTTTAACTTTATTATCATGCCCAAAAATATACTTCAAAGTCAGGTTTCTACCAAATAATTTGAGATCTAAGAGAAACTCATCAAACGAAGTTAGAGTAGCTGGTATTAGAGTAGCTGGTATAAAGCTTAGACCTTTTTCAAGTAAATTAATTTGGGATTGTGTGAGTTGAACAGTAGACAAGTTCACAACTAGGGATTGGGCTGCACAATCTTCCTTTTCTTCCTTTCCCTGCTCAATGACCTTCCTGTTCGAGGAGTCTTGTTCATAATTAAAAAAGGGAGTTGTTCAACAATAGGTGCATGTATGGCCCCCTTCTTGCAAATCGCCCCTAAGGGTCGTTCATCTTGTTCATGACTAGAAGTTATCGCCACCTCATCTGTAGTCCTTGGTGAATCCAGGGATATCATATTGTCATCCAACAGACAAACGCTGCCATTAGTAACTTTATTCAAAGAATTAGGTCCATTTCCGTGGTGTACTTGTGCATTAACACAAAATTCTTTAGAACCAATTAACTTTGATTTATTTGTACTAGTAGCTGCAGTTATTTTCTCTTCTTTTTCTTTATCTTTCTCTCTTTCTTTTTCTTTTGTCAATCCTTGTTTCTCTCCTGTTATCACTTTTTGAGTATTAACAATGTTCCTAGGCCACTCGAACAGCTGGCCATTTTTTATGTCATTGAAGTCTTTTGTCAATTTATTGCTCTTAATACTTTTCAGCTTGTTCTCATAAGCCAGAAGCTTATCTAGTAAGTTTTCCAATTTCATAAAGTCACTTCCAGAAAGGTTCTTATTTTCTAGTTCCTTCGGCTTGTTCTCAATTAGGGAACTAATTTATTGTTCTTGAGGTTCAAAAAATCTATTAGCAGCCTCATATAACTAAAACTAGTTTGTATATTGATAGCCTGCCACTTTGCAAAGAGATCTGGAAATGTATTTCCATAGGTCGGCATACATTTGACTCTAAGCCCTCTTGGAATAACTTGATGGTGAAGGCAGGCTTCCATGTGGAAGCGCTGCCATTGTAATCTCTTCAGACAAAAAGCAGCATTCTCTACAGTCCTAAAAACAGTTTCAAATTCAGGATTCTTTCCTGCTATTTCAGTTGTCATATTCTCATTTCTCCTTAGATCCAACTGTATAAGTGGATTGCTTATACCAGATAAAAGTCCACTTGCAAATTTTCTTGCTTCCATATAATACCTTTGAAGGTGTGTACGGAACTTCCAATAGAAACAGTGAACAAAAAGGCAGAAGAATGTTCTGTTTAAGCTTGCTCAGCAAAATCACAACAATAACTAAGAGATGAGAGATGCACCACACCATAAAACGTATCTCAACGATTTATTCAGAACTGTATCTCAACAAGACAAAAACAACAAACAATGGATTAGTGCTTTCAGCTATCAAAGCCTTCTTCAGATCCACATTCAAAAGCCACATCTCAATCTAATATAAAGCATATAGCAGCCAATGACAAAAACATGTAAACAAGCTACTTCGCTCTAACCAATACAAGTGCTTATACAAGCACTTCATCATCCAATGTGTTTCGTTATTCTAATTAGCTTTGACTAGCAAGTTAAGATGGAAAATGTAAATTAGACTTCGCTTTCTCAAACATCATTGGTCTCAGCTAGCGAATGAAAGCAGAAATGTAAAATCAGACTTTACTTGCTTAAAAATCATTGGTTTACTTTAAAGATTATACAAAACCTAACTTTAACTAGCAAGTTAGGATGGAAAATGTAAATTAAACTTCACTTTCTCAAACATCATTGGTCTGGGCTAGCAAATGAAAGCAGAAATGTAAATCAGACTTTGCTTGCTTAGAAATCATTGGTTTGCGTTAGACATTAGACAAAACATAGAGAACTTATATCAAAAAAAGTATAAGAATAAAAACCAAGTTATTCCAAGTTCACTCATCAAAAAGTGCGATTCTATAAAGACATTTAACAAAACATATCTTACTAAAATATAAATAATTAAAACATTTTGGCATTTAAAAATACGTATGCATACGTATTATTTTTATTTTTATTTTTAGTCGTTGTTTATAGTAGAAATTCAAGATGGTCATTATATCTCTTTATGGTGCTGTTCAGACTTTTTATAGCTCCTAGGGTTCGTTGTTTATGACATCTTTAACGATAGTGTTTGCTTATACTATTAATGTATTTTTTCTGCTTCTGTTGTTTAAAAATTTTTATGTAGGTAGTATATATTACATAATTTACAGATATATTATATTTTATATATTTTATTAGCACTTTGTTATTAAGGATTTTGCATACATATTTTTAAATGCTAAAATGTTTTAATTATTTATATTTTAGTAAGATATGTTTTGTTAAATGTCTTTATAGAATCGAGCTTTTTGATGAGTGAACTTGGAATAACTTGGTTTTTATTCTTATGAAAGCGATAGGGTGAAAAAGTAAACTGCAAGTGTTTTATATGGAGGTAAGCCTCAAATTCCCCTCAAACTAACTAATGCCCTAGAACAACGAAAGGTGAAAAAGTAAACTGCAAGTGTTTTTGTAGGGAGGCACTCCTTGACATCCTTCAGACTTGTAGGGTCTATATTAGAACATCGAAGTTTCAAAACTTCGAATGTTCTAATATCGACCTCTATTCAGTGAAAGCTGAAAATATCGAAGCAACAGAAAACCAAATTTTTTCCTAGGGAAAGAATTTGGTTGTCCATTTCTGTTGCTTTGATATTTTCAGTGCTGTGGTGGAAAGTTACGGGTCGGGTTCAGGTAAGTGTGCGATTGAGTGCGGGTTAGATTAATTAGGGTTAGGGTGCAGGTTAGGTATGTGTGTGATTGTGTGGACATGAGGGTTAGGGCAGGTTAGGTGAGTTAGGGTTAGGGCGCAGGTCAGGTAAGTGTGTGATTGTGTGGACGTGAGGGTTAGGGTGGGGTAGGTGAGTTAGGGTTAGGGCGCGGGTGAGGTGAGTGTGCGATAGTGACAGACCTTAGGGTTAGGGTTTGAGTTAAGGTAAGTGGATAGTTAGTGGTGTGTGTAGTTTAGTGTAGAGTTAGGTGTAAGAGTTTTAGGTGTATGTGTGTGGATTGCTGTTTGTTTGGTGTGCTTGTGTTGTGTGTATGTGTTTTGGAACAGCAAATTTTTTCCCTAGGAAAAAAATTCACTGTTCTGTATGTTCGATGTTTTCAGCTTTCACTGAATAGGGGTTGATATTACAACATTCGAAGTTTTGAAACTTCGATGTTCTAATATAGACCCGACTTGTATATTTCTACTCTGTGGTTACACCAACTTAGAGAAAGACAAAATCTCCCAAAGAAGGGAATCACTGTTGGTATACAATTAGAAATCACACTGGTAGTAATATCCTATGGAAAAGAGTGATCAGCATTGTGTCCATTGGTGTCTTGTGCTTTGGGCAACTGACCACCTATAGACATACCACATTTTTATATGCTGTACTTGAAGTTATTGTTTTGCATTTGAATCTTGCTATGTATCAGTGTTTCTTTGCATTGTTCTCCAGTTTCAGCTATTGCTGTATTCACAGTTAACTATGCATTTGCACATTTTAGGTAAATGCACAGGCTGTAGCTGAAAATATCCTTTTTTGGATCTGTTCACGTATGTGATTAACAAGCCATAAATAAAACCAGTATGGTGATGATTGTTCACATGCCTAATTGTATCCAGGACCACTAACTTCTTCATAGCTTTTCCCTTGAACCATTCAGTAGCCTTTGGTTGCTGAGATCTTTTCTAACCACCCCCTTATAAAGAAGCACAATCCATTGGATCTACTAACCACTGCAATATTACTGGAGCATTTTTCGTACTAAAAGGATTATTGTAAATATGGACAACCTAATATGGGAACAAAAGTTGACTTCTCGCTGGCTGCACGTCAGGATTACTTCCCCGCTTGCCCTTAGTCAATACTCAGATCCTTGGCCTCATTCAACTGCTCTGAATATTCTCCGTCTTTAGCATGGGAAGAGCTTCTGACTCTGAGAATGTTTTGTTTCCTGTAGTCTATAGTAAATCCCATCTTTGTTTGACACCATCAGTACTAGTCAGACTGAGGAACTGATGCATCCTTAAATTACCCCCAGATCCAATATCTCCAGGTACTTAACTCACTTAGACACATTATACATATCTACAATAGTGAAATGAGCCTCCATTCTGCTTGCAGCTTATTCTCTTGAACATGAATAACTATCACCACCTTTTTTTAACTGGGTATTCTCAGACTGCACACGCCAGTCACATCAGACCGTTTTTTGCTGTTGCACTCCTGTACCAACATCATGAGCTCCCTAAGCCTGATACTGAAATTTAAGACATACTTACCATCCCACTCTTCACAAATTAAATGAAGGGATATCTTCATCCTGTGGCCACGAAATAGCTGAAATTATGAAAAACCTGTAGACACTTGGAATACCTCTACAGATGCAAAAAGGAGACAGACAGACACTTGTCCCACTTGTACCTAAACTCATCTGCTGATACAACCAGTATGGTCCCATAAAAATAAAATTAAACATCTGCTGTACATCAGTTGTTTGTGGATGGTGAGGATAGTCTTTAGCTGCTTTTTGAAACACAGGTCAACATGTCTGATATTCAATTAATACTACTGACTGTCGATATGTCAGGGAAAGCTCAACTTTCTAATAAAGGACTTGCCACCATTTCTGCCTTAGTAAGGAGAGAGCCACTGCTTCAGGGTAGTTAGTAGCATCTTCCATCAGCACCAACATATGCCTAATTCGTGTGGTCATTGGGATACTAGAAGTCCCAATGTCCAAGGTTACAATTTGAAACAGTTTCTTAATGGCAATCAAAGCAATGAGTCAGCCTTGACTATGTCTACATTATTAAAAAACCTTCTGGAAATGTTTGTATGTCTTCACCACTATTTTGTTAATAGAAATGTTGCCTCTATTTTGTAAATGTTATGCTCATATGACCTGAAAAATTACTATTTTGGGTTGTAGTCAGAAGTGCCTGATCGTAGTCTCTTTGGAACTACTAGCTATTGTGTCACTTCTCCTTCTACCCCTCCGGAGTCCGATTTTTGTATAGTAACCCATTTTCCACTATACACTCTCCCTGATATTTAGAATCATGAGTCTCTTTCTTAACCTACTTCACGTAATAAAATGGGATCTGAAAGATGTGCTTGTCTGATACCTTTCCTTTCAATCTGTTCAAGTTCCTCCTACAAAGAAAGTATTAACTTTTGACAGTGACAGTTTTGGCACAGATTCAGGCTTGCTGCTACTACCTAACTGTTCAAATAGCACCCCCCCCCAAAAAACAATATACAGGAAGTCCAGTATTTCTTGAAAGGTGTGGCTCATATTTAGGCTTGCTGATTTTTTTGACCAAGAGTTGGAATGAGCAAGTATGAAAAATATATAGAACAAAAAAGAACCTAAGAGTGGTATCTGCAGAGTGTTTCATGCTATAATTTCAGACCCTGTATATACATATATGCAGTAAAACTACATAATGTATATGTCCATTTTTTAATCTCTAGTCATTATTTTTAACTTTAATAATAATCTTTTGGCATGAAACATAATTAAACCACAGTGTGCATTATTTAATCGAGTTCCATCTGTCAGAGCCCTTAAAAAATGAGTCACCATGTTACTTCTGCATAACCCAAAGCCATGTTAGACCGAACTTCTACAGACTCAGACCACACTATTGAAAGCTTCTTAATGAGGAAATCCTTTAATGTTTATTTGCTTCTTCATAGGAATAACAACACACTTACAAACTTAAATATTTTTAAAAATGTTCAAGCATTGTAAATGCAAATGCTACTAATTAGCCATTTTATATAGTTCTTATGGTGTGAGTTGAATGTAAAACATCTGAGGTGACTGATTATATTCATCCATCCATATTTACAAATTATTGTAACCAATGAGTGTGTCCCATAAATAACATTCTTTTAAAAGGTACATATAACATATGCTATAATTTTCTGCTTCACTTTCCGTCTTCCACCAACACACCACCTACAATATACATGTTCCAGACTGCAAAGCACACAGCACAATAGCATAGCCACATAGAAGTAGTCACAAAATAAAACAAACAACAAATCACAAAATGTTAAACATAATGAGTTAACTCATCTCCTCCAGTGGAAATCCTTTTTGAGTTTGGACTCTATCAGAGGAGGTGGCCTGGGTCTTTAAAATAATTAAGTTATCACCTTACAGTTTAAACAAATGTTAATATCATTAGACCCATAAGTGATACTAGAAAACTGTAAATGGCAAAATACAATGTAACTTTGCAGTGCTTGCATTCATCTTAATCTGGATGAATAAACCACACTAAACACAGTAAATATTGTTTTTTTTTTGTAATGCTGTATAAACAACTTATATATTGGAAACCAGTGAAGCAAAATATATACTCCCAGCAATATTTTCTTCAAACAGCTGCAAACTTTCAAATGAGGCTAAAAGGTTCTGTCTGTGTCACTTGCTTGTTGAGATATTTAGAGAAATGTGAAAATTACTACAATACAAATAAAATGGTATAGAAATAATATTAAATATTTCTTCAGCTGCACTAGACAGAGTCAAGTATCAATGCCATTATGTTTGCCATCATGTAAGCTTTAAGACGAGCTCTTCAAATATCTTGTATGTAACATGATTTTGAAATTAGTAATGCAAATAGAAACAAGCAATATTTGATGCTTAGATGCATCAATATATTGTAACTGCAGAAATGCCTAAATACTTCACTGCGCTGTAATGAGTTAAGGACATAATTACAAAGCAAGTGCAAGCCATAATAGAATCACTGTAAAAAGAGATAAATAAAAAGTGGGAAACAGCTAAAACTAACAGCATGTGCAGTTCCCTGTTAGCAAGGAGGAGGTGAAAAGAAGAATGTGAAATTAATAAAAACAACAACACACTGAACAATAAAAAAGTATTAAAAATACAAATGTCCATATCAACTACTCTCCCATAACAACAATGCCCTAGTACTTATTAGACCAACAAACCAAATGAACACACTCATGGCCACATTCAGTACTTCCTTTATTCTAGCATTAAACATATGGGAGTCTTGCCCCATTAAAATGTGCAATATATTCATAGTCACAAAAGTTAGAAAAAAATTAAATTTCTACAGAAATGAATAACTCATACCTGCTTCAAACATCCACATATTACATAAATTCTAATTCTCACCTCTTCTATCATTTTGTCATCCTTTTGCTACCAAACAACACTGCTTCCTTGAACTGCTGTCCCATTTTATCCATTATCATATCTGTATAACCTCAGGATGCAAATATCTTCTTAGCTTCATAGCTTTATAGCTATCTGTGCAGATCTTTAGAAGCGTAGCCCTGCATTTCCATGAAATTTGTAGCCCTTGTAATTTAAGTACAAATAACCCAGAGCTGGGCAGAACATTATATGTTATCCCTATGCATAAGGGACAAGGGTGATAAACTGGGGTGAAAATGCAGTTTCCATCTATTTGTCCAGATGGCATTAGAAAAAAGGAAGTGCTTTGCTTTATGTGGCAAAGAAAATGATTCCAAGGAAGGGGTATTCTCTGTGATACATATTTATCCTTCCAACATGGTCTGTTTATGTTTATGTTGTATGTTTATATTTTGTTTATGTCATCTTGCAGGAAGGTTTGCCCCAAATAAATAACTGGTACCAGAACCATGGACGGAAACCAAATGCCAAAAAAATGCATTATTGTATCTTTTGGGAAGTCATCTCTCCTAGGGAACAACCATATTAACAATGCACCCCTAAGAAATGATTCTGTCATTCAGGATTTGGAAACTTACGTGGACAGTGACCTAATCTTTGGCCAACATATGTCAGTTGTTGTAAGTAAGTTCTTCTGTATTGCACAGCTTATAAATAAAGGGTTTGCATCTAGATCTAGGGATGTCATTGTTTTTCTTTATTCAGCCCTCATTATACCAGTCATTGAAAATAATGCCCTCCTTTGTCATGTATCTGTCCAGACACATGCAACAACTGGAATCCCTGCAGAGATACTTCACTAAAAGAATACAAAGCATAAACAATATGTCTAACATAGACTGACTCAAAGCCCTGTCACTATACTTGATATCCTACAGACTGCTAAGAGGAGTGTCTGGCCATTCCTCAACTCAGTGCTGATGAATCTACTGCACATTAACAAGTTAAATGGCATCAAAAATGCTTGGTCTTGGGCTCTAAATCTGTTCTGCAACATTAATATAATGACTTGGAGAAACAGGTCTATCTTGCAAAGGATACTGCTGCTCTGGAACCGATTCCCCATCCACATAAAGTACATTTATCACTATCCATATTTAAGTGAAATTTGGATCTATGCATAGGAAACAGAAAATTTATCCTAGAACTGCCCCTGTTCTACTAATGGATAGAAGTAGTTCCTAAATGCTTTATCCCATGCATGGGTTCCCCTTAAATTTTATATTGTATGGTCACAGTTGTTCTCATTACAGTTAAAATATAATTATTGATCATGGGATGGGTAAGGTCAGACTCTAACCAAATGAGATGGATTAATTTGAGCACAAAAAGGGAAACTGGCCAGGTTTAAAATGGCCCTTAGGGGCAGCTAGCATAGTAGTCATCTATCAACCTGTGTTGTAGAAGAGATTAAGATCTCTTGAGTGGATGTTTATACTACCATTGGGCTTGCACATGTACAGCAGAACTTAAAGGATATGGTCTGTTAAGGCACTATAAGTGAGGCAGCGATTGTCTGTCAGTAGCCTGCATGATACAGAGAAGTAGGACAAGGCTTTGAGATGGTCAGACTAGTTTTTATGATTTAGGTCCTTGATTTTCTTGGTGAGAAAGCATTGTGGTCATTCAGGTTGAGTTAAGTATTTCTACAAGTAAATATTGATGTGGGCATTATACTCAATGGTTGCCTAATAAGCACCAAATACAGGGGAACGATCACATCCTTGGACCTAGATGCCCAATAAAATGCAAATTAAAAAGGACTTTCTAACAATAGTGGTACACGGTGACTGAAGAACCATTTATTGTCCACATAGGTTCCTAGGTCCTCAACTACTGGATTGATGTTAGGGGTGAGTTGTTGATGTGATAGTTACAAGGGACATAATGCTTGCTGAAGGAGTCTTTTATACATTTTTTGGCATTTAGTTTTCATCCATTGGTAATGGCACTAGATATTTGTTTAAGAAAGGCCCTCTTGGAGAATTTTGGTGTACCCTGGAGAGTTTATGATGGCATCAAGTTTACAGTCATCTGTAAACTTGTTCAGCCATGAGCCCTTAATATTAGCTTTGACCCTGAAGGAATAAATGTCTAAAAGGAGTGGCCCAGCCACTGAACCCTGGGGTACACCACCAGTGGCAGCTCTTTTGGAGGAGGTAGAGTTACATATACTGTAACACCTGTCAAATCAAAAATTTCTTCCACAGAAGACACTTCTCCAATGGTATATAGGCATATAGGCATATATTACCAACGCCAACAGGTGAGAGTAAATTACTGCATAACTCACATCTGGATCATGTATTATAGAAGCATTAAAATTAGTATTTAATGTGATGTTGTTGCTAAAGGAAGCAAAGGAAGAAGGGAAATTATGTTATAGAGAAAGTGCTTAAGTCTTTTTAAGATCAGTGATTTCACAATATTTCATAGGATAATACTTTTGATCTCCAGGGCTAGTGGTCAAGAAGAAGAGAGAGAGATGTTAACTGGAAGACTAGTCAATGTCCCTGATACGGACACAGCCAGCTTTGTTAGGTAAGTGAAAAGGTTGTTTGGTCCTGAATGTTGTAACATCCTACCTGTTGTTTGTGTGAAAAAATAAAGAACTTAAGGGAACAGGCCTAAGCAGAAAAATGCTTATCACTTGTTTAGGTGGAAAATCATGGTCTAGATAAGGTGATGGCATTTAATGTGTGATGTTAAGGAAGATGAGATAGAATGGAAACACTCTTTTGACCAGATGATTTGATTTAATGTAAAGAAGGTTTGCATGGACTCATATTGTACCTTGTGCTTCTTTGTTTTGCCAACAATCATTAAAAAGTAAAATAAAAATAACTAATCTGAATAATTTTCTGGAAGATGGTTCAGCATCTCAGGACTCCTACCAACATTACCAGTTGCTGGTGAGAAGATTTTGGTGGTTATTTTTGCTAGTGGTAAAATGAGAATTTTACAGTTTGGTCTGCTATTGGCCACATACAGTGAACTAATCCCCCTATCTGTCTGTCTACCTGTCTATGTGCCTATCTATCATGTTTAATTTGTGAGAGATCATTTTTCAGTTGATGATGTAGTCAAAAAGCACAACATTAAAATATTTCACAGCAATTAACAATGTGCTAAATAACACAAGAACACTGGTAGAAATTAAAAAAGGGAAGCACTTTTGTGTTTTGGGGTACTCTGCATTACAGGAAATAGACTTTGGGTCTTGAAATCTGGGTAGTTTAGGTCAGCAATTTGAAAAGGGAAAGCAAACAGAATCAGCTGAAATGAGGGCTGGATTTGGCACAATGGTTAAGGTCTTTACCTCATAAGCACAAGATACAGAATTTGATTCTGACTTCAGATTAATGGCTAAGCTTAAAGTAGCCCTTTGGGGAACTTTGCATAGTATTCACCTATGAACCTATACACTTGATTTCTACATTAGTAACTGTATTTAAAGCACAGCCTAGAGCTGTTTACTGAATTTCCTGTTTGCACTTATTTTAAAATCGTTTTTTTCTCAAAACTTGCATTTTATCTGTCTTTTGCCTAGCACTCTTGTGTGGGGTCATTTACTGCACTGTTATAACTTGTTAATACTTGTGAACCTCTGCTATCTCTGAAAAAAACAAAAAAAACCCCCCAAAAAATCTTGCTTTTTTCCCACTTTTCTGAGATTTAAAAAAGTTCAGTTACAGGCTTGCTGTTCTTGAACTGTTTGTAAGCTTCTGTGAGGCCATGTTTTGCTTGGGCTAAAGGGAAGTCTCTCTGTTGATCAGTGGCAGTGAAAAACATTGAGCAGCCTACCAGCCCCTGTGGGAGTGGTTACTGACTTGAAACTGTAGTTTTATTGGCCATTTTGGGTCAATTCCAAAACTCCTTCATCTTCCTCTCTTAAAACCTGGTTGCCTCGTGGTATTGGCATCTTTTCAGGCTTGTTGGCTGTTGGTGAAGCACCCACCAAGAGGAGAAAATGCTGAGAGAAGAAAGGAGCCACTTTTGAGATTTTAAGTATTTTTCCTCTGTTTATTTGCTAAGTTTTTCTGCATAGCCGCCTATTTTGAGCATTTTCTGGCTTGCTAAACTTGATTTCTGCATTAGTAACTGTATTTAGAGCACAACCTAGAGCTGTTTACTGAATTTCCTGTTTGCACTTATTTTTAAAATTGTTTTTCTCAAAACTTGCATTTTATCTGTCTTTGGCCTAGCACTCTTGTAACTTGTTAATACTTGTGAACCTCTGCTATCTCTGAAAAAAACAAAAAAAATCTTGCTTTTTTCCCACTTTTCTGAGATTTAAAAAAGTTCAGTTACAGGCTTTCTGTTCTTGAACTGTTTGTAAGTTTCTGTGAGGCCATTTTTTGCTTGGGCTAAAGGGAAGTCTCTCTGTTGATCAGTGGCAGTGAAAAACATTGAGCAGCCTGCCTGCCCCTGTGGGAGTGGTTACTGACTTGAAACTGTAGTTTTATTGGCCATTTTGAGTCAATTCCAAAACTCCTTCATCTTCCTCTCTTAAAACCCTCTTTTGCGCGGTTTTGCACGTTTTTGTGCATAGCGCAACAGCGGGAAGCGCCGCCTAATTGGGTTTAAACTATTCCTGGCCCCACAAAGTCTGCTCTTCGCTTTTTCCCTTAGAACTGCTCTATCTCTCAATTTAAACACCATATTCTCATTCTAAGGCACTTCACTGGTCCAATTAAGTAATCCTACAAGTTAGCACTATTAAACCATAAGCACTACTTACTCTTATACTCTCTACGATTACCCTGTCCTCTACTGGTCTGTCTTAAATTCAGTTTCCCTATATTACTCTAGCATGTCCAAAGGTCAGTCAATGGTTTCCTCTCCAGTCCAGCTGGTGAATCTGGGAATTTTGAGGCAATGTTACAACTGTCTCATGTACACGGACAACCCTCTCCTCCTCCAAATAGGTTCAAATATATGTGAGAGATGCAACTATTTAGCCAAACTGGAGGCTGAGCTCTCTCATCTCAAAACTGGTGTAACCAGTCAGGAGGAGAAGGTAACCTCACACAACACAATTCCAGTATCACATAGTCCAACCACATCAGCGAACCAAACACATAAATACACAAAACATACTCGGAGGCTCTAAATAAAAATCTACCTAAGCATCAGAGACCTCCAAAGCAGACATCCAAGCAAACGCTACCTCAAAACAAAACACGCACAACACATAGCCCACAAAGTCAGTGTGCCAAGCAGCCACAGCCCTTAAGGCTGAATAACACACCTGATACTCTTGTAATAGGTGACTCTATTGTCAGACACACTGACATCCCGCTCACCAGGCTGAATAAAGAGAAGGTCACGGTGAGCTGCCTGTCAGGTGCTAGGATCCACCACATAACACAAGCACTCAGGTCACTCCAAAGCAAATACAAATATGACTCAGTCATTGTACATGCTGGTGTGAATGACCTGAGACGTACCTCCCTGGACTACATGAAAAGAGACATAGAGGAGCTCTCTGATCATGTAGCCCAGGCTGGTATGACCCTGACCTTGAGCAGCATCTTACCCTCACCTAGAATGATGCCACAGTACAAAGACAAAATGATCGATTTTAACAATTGGCTAAAATTTTGGTGTCATTCAAAGGGGATCCAGTGTCTGTCAGCCTGGGATGACATGCTCGACAAGCCACGTTGCTTCGCTAGGGATGGCTTGCACCTGTTACCACTGGGCTTTCGGATATTGGCAAAGGCTCTTGCCACCCCCATAGTGCCTTTTTTAGGCAAGGCTCAAAAGTCAAACCCACCCCCATAGACAGCACAAGGAACAAGAAACTAAGGGTAATGCTGCTAAACGCCAGAAGTCTTAACCTCAAGATGCACGCACTCAAAGCTCTCTTCAGTATGGAGAACATCGATATCTGTGCAGTGACAGAAACCTGGTTCAAGGCTCCAGAGAGCACCCCAGCACTACCAGGCTATACCTCATATCATGCTTTTCGGCCCCAAAACCTGGACCGAACCACAAAAGGAGGGGGAGTTTCCATATTTATCAAGGATATCCACACCTCCAGGTTAGTGGCATTGCATGAAGTATCGGACACCATTCATGTGCAACTAACAGTGGGCAAGACTGCTTTTCAGTTTATAGCATCCTAAAGACCACCCTCTCAAAGTCAGGAATCCCACTCGGCTTTCCTGAAAACATTGGAGAACATGAAGATCTCTCCGAACACCATTATATTGGGCGACTTCAACTACCCAAACATTGACTGGGAGCACTACTCAAGCCCCAGCACTTTAGCCCAAAGGTTCCTGGAAATTATAAACTCAAATGCTATGGAACAACTAGTCACCACTCCTACAAGAGGGGACAACATACTAGACCTGATCATTACCAACATGGGGACTCTATGCTCCACACCAGAAGTATATCCCTCATTGGTAAGATCAGACCATAAATTAATTTCACTGGATGTCCACATCCCGACCCCACCCCCAGCCCAGAAAACCACAGTGAAAAACTTCTCAAAAGCGAACTTCTCACTTCTCAAAACTGAAGTGGAATCCTTCAAGGCCCCAGGGCCAGTGGAAACTATGGCCCAAACTGCAGAATCCTATATAAACGCATTCTACGGACATCTCCAGGAATGCATGGATCATGCTATCCCAAACAAAACCAAGACCCAATCATCCAAAGGCAGGCGTCCAGTCTGGTGGACCCCTGCCATAAATAAACTGTACAACAGAAGGAGGAAGCTACTACATGATAGAGCAAAATCCCTAATAGGGAAGGCATCTCTGATCAGTACTAGCAAAAAATTACGATCCCTCATAAAATCCTACAAGGCCAGCTTCGAGAGAAAAATTGCACAGGACACCAAAGACAATCATAAGGCTTTTTTCAGTTATGTTAGAAACCTGGGATGCAACTCCCAGACTTGTTCTGAGTTGATTCTAAACGACAAAAAATACACTGAACCCACAGACATTGCCAATATCCTGGCAGACAGGTTCAGTGCAAACTTCTCCACCCCTCCCCAAAAGAGCAAGTATCTATCCCAGCAGAGGGCTGCCTCCCAAACATCTCTGATGCTCAGGTGAAGGCTGCCCTCTCCAAAGCAAAAAACACTGCTTCCATGGGACCAGATGGCGTCCCAGGTTGCATCCTACATGAACTCCAAGAGGAACTAATCCCTCAAATAAAACAGCTATACAATCTCAGCCTCACTACAGGATATGTGCCCACAGAATGGCGTACAGCAACAGTGGTCCCACTCCACAAAGGTGGAGCCTCTACGGACCCTGGAAGCTATCGCCCCATAAGCCTGACTAGCTTAGTCTGCAAGGCTATGGAGAGGATCATCATGGAGCTCATAAACAAAGACATTGGGGACCTACAGGCACTAGATCCTACCCAGTTTGGCTTTGTCAAGGGCAGATCCTGCCTTTTGAACCTGGTTGACTTCTTTGAAACAGTCACCAAAGCCATAGATGAAGGGAAGGTAGTCCACACAGCCTATCTGGACCTTGCAAAGGCATTTGACACAATACCCCACTCGGGCATCATAGATAAGCTATCCAGCTTAAATATAACCCCCTATGTCACAAGATGGGTCGCAAACAGGCTCAAAGACAGAACCCACAGAGTGAGAGTTGCTGGAGCCATGTCAGACTCGAAACTGGTCACAAGTGGTGTCCCACAGGGTTCTGTCCTGGGACCACTCTTGTTCGGTATATACTTTTCCGAGGTACAGGCAAACGTGGGAGGACTATGGCTCACCAGGTTCGCAGACAACTGCAAACTGGGTGCTATAATCAACTCTCCAGCTGACACAAACATCCTTCAAAAAGGTCTCACAGAGACAGATAACTGGTGCCAGCGCCATGGTTTAAAGCTAAATGCCAAAAAATGTATAGTCATACCCTTTGGCAAAAACAATGTGCCCACAAATTACAACATAGGCGGAAACCCATTAAGTACAGAGAAAGTTATTAGGGACCTGGGGACCCAAGTTGATAGCAATCTCTCCTTTGAAAACCACATTGCCAAAGTGGTTAGAAAGACCTTCTACATAGCCCACCTCATCACAAAGGGTTTCACATCTAGATCAAGAGAGGTAATCGTGCCCCTTTATTCATCCCTCATCAGGCCCATCATAGAATACAATGCCCCTTTTGGGATGTACCTTACCCGACACCTGCAGCAATTAGAAAGACCCCAAAAGTATCTCACCAAGAGAATCAAGGGTCTCAAACAGATGCCATATGCTGCTCGGTTAAAAAAACTCCAGCTCTACTCAGTTGCATACCGCCTACTTCGAGGCGATCTATGCCTGACATACAAAGCTATGTAAAATCCAGAATTAATGGACATGCTCCACCACAGTAAATCTAAATCCCTTAGAGCCACATGCTCGAGGGACTTGAACCTCAGCACAGAAATAAATAGAACTTGCTGAAGGTACAGGTTCATAACCCAGAGGCTCCCTTCGCTCTGGAATAGAATTCCAGTTCATATGAGGCAGAGCACCTCACTGAATCTTCAAGAAGAATCTCGATAGGTGGATTGGGGATCGTAGGTTTGTCCCAGGGATTACTCCCGTGTCACTATTAGACAGAGGCACAGTAAACTAAACCTTAAAATGGGCACAGTATACTCAAATCAAGGGGTGGCGTAAGCCATACAGAATCGGGCTAGGCTTATAATTGCCTCAGGGCCGATAGCCTAGTATGAACCTATGAACCTATGAACCTATAATAACAGACCATGTCGGTTTGCTAAGGATGATCTGTACCTGTCCTCTCTAGGCCTTTGAATATTGGCTGAAACATTATCCTCTCCCATATTGTCCTTTTTAGCCAGTGCCAAACTGACAAACCTTCCATCATAGAAAAACCAACCTAAGAGAATCTAAAGGTGTTACTGCTGAATAGCAGGAGTCTAAAGAAGAAACTCAACTCCCTCCAACCTGTCCTCACCCTGGAAAATGTAAGTATCTGTGCAGTCCAAGACATGGTTAAAAGCTGTGAAGAACGCTCTGGCAGTGCAAGGATTCAGTGCCTTCTACACATTTAGGCCAGCTACTGCACAGGTAGAGACTTGAGGGAGAGGTGTCTCAATCTACATCCATAACAATGTCACCTCAAAGATGACAAAATTGAGCTTCTCCACATTCAAATTATGGATGGTGCACTGGTGCAGCAGTAGTGCTGTCACCTCATAGCAAGAGGTTCTCCGGTTCAATTCTCGGCTGGGGTGCCTTCTGTGTAGAGTCTGCATGTCCCCCCTGCATTAATGTGAGTTTTCTCTAGGTGTTCCAGTTTCCTCCCGCATTACAAAGACATGCATCTGGAGCATTTCTCCCAGAGCCTCTGCTGAAAATTGGCTTCATTCCAAGTCTGAGTTTCCCGATTAATAAATGTTGAATAAATAAATTACCACAGGTAAAGTCCCATAGCATATCCTTGCTAGCTATAGGTCCCTCTCCATGACTCAGGAAACCCATAACTTATACTTAAACTTACTAGAGACTCTCAAAATTCAACCCCATACCATATTCATGGGCAACATTAACCATCTCATCATAAAGTGGGCATCATGCATGACTCCAAACCTGCAGGCTCAGAGATTCCTGGACTTTATAAATACAAATACCCTAGACCATTTAATCAGCATGCCCAGTAATGGAGCAAAGATACTGGACCTGGTTTTCACTAACATGGAAGAAAGCTGCCACCCCCCCCCCCCCACCCATGTAACGTCCTCTCTGGTAAAGTCAGGTGCTAAAGCTGTCTCCTTTAAAATCAAAATAAAACCTGTGACCCCAGATAACTCAGCAGCATTTAGAAACTATTCTAGGGCAAACTTCCTATTATTAAATGACCATCTGAGAAAGTTTCAAGCCCTCCAACACCCTGAGGACACAGTTACCTATGCAGAATTGTTCACCAATACTTTATGCAATCCTTTTAATAAATGCATAGAGACACCTGTACCTACCATAAATAAGCTCAGAACATGCTCAAACAACAAGCCACCCTTTTGGAATCCAAACATCAATAGTGTATACAACATAAGGAAGACAATCATAGTAAAAATCAGGAAATGCAATGCTCAGAAAGAAAAAAATCTCTCATCAATCTAAACAAACAACTCGGAGGGCAAATTAGGTCTACCAAAGCCAATTTTGAGATAAAAATTGTTTTGTAGGCCAAGAACAACCACATGGCTTTCTTTAGCAATGACCATAACCTCAAAGGCTGTACTCAACAATGTGTACAGCTAATGGTGCAAAGAGCCCCTTATACAGAACTGGAAGATATATCATATCCACTAGCCACCAAATTCTGCTCTAGTTTTACCCCCTCTCCCCCTCCAGTCACCCCATTGAGAAATACTATTGAACATAATGTCCTCAACCATCACCAGGGAACAGATCCTAAACACACTCTCTAAGGCCAAGAATATGGCATTGATGGGCCCAGTACTATCCCACAATGCCTGCTAATGGGCATGAAACACAACATATCTGGACCACTGGAGTCACTATTTAACCACAGCCTCCAGTCAGGCATAATGTTACATGAATGGAGACCTGCAACAGTCATCCATCTGCATAAGGGTAGGCCTTCTATGGTCCCAGGAAACTACAGACCCATCAGTTTGACTAGTCAAAGCCATGGAAAGAATTATCATGGATATGATTAATAATGACAAATGGAAACTCCAGACACTGGATCCAACCTAGTTTGGTTTTGTCAAAGGAAGATCATGCCTGCTTAGTATGGTATACTTCTTTGAGAAGGTCACCAAGAAATGGATGAGGATGGTGCATACCACCTACCTTGACTTGGCCAAAGCATTTGATACTATGCCCCCCATACTGGTGTTATCAACACAAAGTCACTGGGTTATGAATATATCCCATGTTACATGCTGGATTGCTGTATGGTACTCAGATAAAACCCAGGAAGTTAGGATAGGGGATTCCAGCTCCACAAAGAGGTCACTATTGGAGTTTGCAGGGCTCAGTGCTGGGTCCTCTCAGTTTTTGCATCTACTTCTTAGAAGTCAAGGCCAACATGAAAGACCTCTGGGTGACCAAGTTTGCAGATAATTACAAACTGGGACCAGTCATAGAATCCCCCAAGACACTAATATCGTCCAGGAAGGGCGAATACAGATAAATCATTGGTGCCATAGACCCAGTTTAAAACTCAGTGCAAAGAAATACATAATACTACCCTTTGGTAAGTTGGCTCCCCCAGGAAACTACCTCATTGATAACATGCTCCTAAGAATAGACCCTGCAGTCAGGGATTGGGGACACATGTAGACAGTAACTTGGATTTGACCAACATTTGTCTAAGGTAGTAAGGAAATTATTCTGTGTTGCTCACCTTATAAGCAAGGGTATGGCATATAGGTCCAAGGAAGTTATTACTTCACTGAAGTCAGGCCCCATCAACCCCATTGAGTACAATGCCCCCTTCAGTATGTATCTGATTAGGCACATGCAACAAATTTAATGCACACAGAGGTTCCTCACAAAAAGGACACTGGGCCTTAGTAACATGTTCTCTGCTGATTGGCTTAGAGCCCTATCCATATCCCTATAATCTGTATCCTACAAACTGTTGAAGGGTGATCTATACCTAACCGTTAAGGATCTGTGATTGTTAGGGATCTGGGAACAAATGTAGACAGTAATCTAGTATTCAACCAACACATAGCCAAGACAGTAAAAATATCATTCCATGTCTCCCAACTCAAAGCAAGGGTATGGCATCCAGGTCCAAAAAAGTACTAGTACCACTGTACTCAGTCCTTATCAGACCCATCATTGAGTGCAATGCCCCCTTTAGCATGTACCTAGCCAGACACTTGCAACAGTTGGAACTCCCTCAAAGGTTCCTTACCAGGAGAATCCAGGGTATGAATACCCTGTCCTACACAGATTGCCTTAAGGTCCATTCTCTGTGCTCAGTCTCCTATAGGTTACTGGGGGATGACCTATGCCTAGCATATAAGGCGTGCACAGATCCAGCTCTCATGGATCTCTTCAACACTAGAAACATTAGACCCAATGACCTAAACTTTGTCTACAAAATAAACAGAACCTGTTGGAGGGACCAATATGTTTCTCAAAGGAACCCTGCATTATAGAATAAACTCTCCATCTACATGAAGCAGAGTTTTTCCCTGACCCTGCTCAAAAGAAACCTTGATCACTGGATGGGAAATTGCAAATTCACCCATGGCTTGGCCCCTCATATCTCTGATGGACAGAAGTTGACTGTAAATAAATTGATTCCCAATTAACATAATCCCCACACACATAACCCTCCTTGTTAACATACCCCCACAATATAGGCATCCAAGGAACTCTGGGACAAAACCAGGTTGGGTTGCATGGCTAGGCTTATAAAGACCCTTGTGGCTGTTAGCCTAGTATGAACCAATGAACCTATGAATCTATCTCTGACATACAAGGCATTCCAGGACCCTGCTCTGATGGAACTCTTGCAGACTCACAAAACAAACAGTCAGAACTACCTGAGTCATTGTTTTAAACCTTGCTTGTGACATAAATAAGACATGCCTAAGGGACAGGTATGTGTCACAGAGAATACTCGTCTGAAACAGGCTTCCCATCCATGAGAATCATAGTTCTTCACTTACCCTATTCAAGCACAACCTGGAGCAGTGGATGGGAAATCAGAAATTCACCTCTGGTCTGTCACTTATATCTGTGATGGACAGAGGTAAGCTTGACCATGCATCTCTTAGCTTACAAATATCCCTAAAATAACCTCTAGGGCACCAAGCTTGTTGGGTATTTGTGGGATGCATGGCTAGGCTTAAAAGGCCCTCTTGGTTGTTAGCCTAGTATACACCTATGAACATATGAGATCTGCATCACTTCAGTAGTATAAACTATAAAAACATTTAAAACTAAAGTTAAACCGAATTGTAAGACAAAGTTTGATGGTATCCTTTAAGCACATAAGGAGTGTCTTTGTAACCAGGTGTTTATCTAACTTGCTAAAACACTATAAATCTGAGATTTATAAGAATGCCAATCTAGCTTATCCTCCTAGAGAGAGCAAAAATGAGGAAGTGAAGAATATATGAGGAAAAATAGTTTACATTTCCTGATTAGTTCAGACCATCCTATAATAGTATGATGCTCATTGTAGATAGTTAATTATGACACCGATCGATCATTGGTTATATTACTGTTGTTCTCTAAACAATATGTTTTTCACAATCCCGGCCTATATGATGTAGGTTGATAGTATGATGCTCGTTGTAGATAGTTAATTATGACACCGATCAATCATTTGTTATATTACTGTTGTTGTTCTCTAAACAATCTTTTTTTCACAATCCTGGCCTATATGATGTAGGTTGATAGTATGATGCTCATTTTAGATAGTTAATTATGACACCGATCAATCATTTGTTATATTACTGTTGTTCTCTAAACAATCTGTTTTTCACAATCCCAGCCTATATGATGTAGGTTGATAGTATGATGCTCGTTGTAGATAGTTAATTATGACACCGATCAATCATTTGTTATATTACTGTTGTTCTCTAAACAATCTGTTTTTCACAATCCCAGCCTATATGATGTAGGTTGATAGTATGACGCTCGTTGTAGATAGTTAATTATGACACCGATCGATCATTTGTTATATTACTGCTGTTGTTCTCTAAACAATCTGTTTTTCACAATCCCGGCCTATATGATGTAGGTTGATAGTATGATGCTCATTGTAGATAGTTAATTATGACACCGATCGATCATTTGTTATATTACTGTTGTTCTCTAAACAATCTGTTTTTCACAATCCCGGCCTATATGATGTAGGTTGATAGTATGATGCTCATTGTAGATAGTTAATTATGACACCGATCAATCATTTGTTATATTACTGCTGTTGTTCTCTAAACAATCTGTTTTTCACAATCCCGGCCTATATGATGTAGATTGTAAAACAACCAAAGCAAAGAGAAGAGCAGCAATATTCAATGTTTACTGCCGCGCTGCTTTAAAAAGAAACAAGGCTTTGCACCCTTACTATCCAGTGGACTGTCTGGAAGGAATTGTGGTGAGGTATGGATAAAACATTTTTATTAAGGCTATAAGTCAGCGCCTAGTGGGACACATGTTTGCTGTCACATTCATGATATTATTTAAGATCTTTCAGAGGAGGGACATTGATTGACAGATTCTGACAGACTGCACAGTAAATCAAATGCAGGAGGTGTCAAAGTGCACATCTGACCTTCCAGTCACCCTTGCACTTTGGAGCTGATCCTTATTGCGGACTGACAAATGGATACCCCATTAATCCTTTCAAACCAGACAGTGGCAATCAATTAATTAACTAGTTAATTGCAGCAGTGTACAGTTATTGGTATAAAGACTGGGTTCTCGTTAATGTTGTGTTATTATGTAATCATTCAATGTCCGACAGACAGCAGCATGTACCGAGTAATTCTACAACGGATACTTTAAAACCTTAACATTATTTTGAATGTGCCTCCTGTCTGAGAGTTTTGCATTCATTTTATACAGCTGTTAGTTAAAGGAAGGAGAAAAAAATGTTGCTACGCTTGCCAAAAATAGCTGAGTTCTTGCAGTAATCTTTTTATTGTTAATCAATTTTAACATTCTTATGGGAGCATGATCAGCATAAAATGTACTTCTGTATAATGAGAAACAAAGGGAAATAATTTATTTAGGCCATGGGATAGCTAACAGGATGACAGCAGAAACAAGAAAAATATAATAGTTAACTTATGGAGAACTCTGATGTGACTGTACTACCTGTGAACAGAAAAGAAAAGGGCAAATAGGTATTTAACTGTGGCGAAAGAATAAACACAGATGGGAATTATACACTCATGGGAGAATGATGTGGGTTATCATTAAGAATATGGTCAGCATTTAGACAACTTGCCGTGAAATATACACAGATATAAAACTTTAATAAGAAATTAAAATTTCAATAAAGATAAATGATGTTGTAAAGCTAGTGTTCTTGGTTTCATAGCAGAGAAATTTTCTTTGTAGATGGAATGTTTGAGATAGTCGAGTTAAGCTGAGACAGAAAGGGCTGTCCTAACAGAAGTACTTCAAGTACAATGTTTTACCTTCTTGATGGGCTCAATCTTAGGTTAATGCTAAAAATCTAAGATAGTACATTTAGCTTGGTGTGAAATAATACACTCGGAGGGTATGTGTGATGTTTTGTAATGTTTTTAAAGCATAAATGTGGAAGGAAACATGAGAAAATGTTATTTCCTAAGACACTGAAAAATCATTGCAAGAAAGCAGTGAAAAAACAGAGTCTATGATATATATATATATATATATATATATATATATATATATATATATATATATATATATATATATATATAAATAATATATACACACACACACACACACATATATATATATATATATATATATATATATATATATATATATAAATATATATATATATATATATATATATATATATATATATATGAAGAATATCAAAACCCTTGCAGCAGTCGGCTATAAGCACAAACTTGATATGCATATGTGGTCTCTAATGCGTTCTCTCAGGGTACGATTAGTTTTCCCAACATAAAAGTGAAAACATATCTCGCAGTGGGCCACATACACAACGTTCTTCGTACTTAGAGACCACATGTATTGTATTAATAGAAATGAAGAATACAATGCAATATCTAAACATGTCTTGAGTGAAGGACCCTCTCATAGATTTGTATTTCAAATTTTACATACACAGTTTATTAACATCAGGATGGGGAATATCACTAATGACACTGAATGTGCTGAATTAAAATGGATTTTTCGGTTAGGGGCGCATAGGGGCTATGGCCTCAATGACAGTGTTTCGATTAAACCCATCCTGAAAGCTAGGAAACTTAGGTAGTACAGGTTTTTATGAAGTTAAACTGTTATAGTTTTAGATCTTCATGTTTATAAGTATTACTTAGATGTATAAGGTACTAATTTAAATGGACTAATATAATATTGTATTTTTATTGTAGTTGTATTATATAAGTATGTTTAGTTTAGTTTTAACTTGGATGATATGTTTTATTTGTTTTTAAGTAGCACTAGCACTTTAATTCAACCACAGTGATTAATCAATTAGATGTTCATTGGTCTCTGAATTTTTGAATTTTATGTATATAAGTGAAGAGAATGGTATTAGTAATGTTACATCTGATGAAGCGGTTGATTCCGTGAAAGCGCTTATGTGTTCTGTTCTTATCATTAAATGCTTTAAACGATAAAATAGTGTATTAGTGCCTATCAATTTGTGCATATCAAGTTTGTGCTTATAGCCGACTGCTGCAAGGGTTTTGATATTCTTCATTTCTTTGGGTATATTCGTTTGGTTTTTGCATATATATATATATATATATATATATATATATATATATATATATATATCTATATGGATCTACCTGACAACATCGACAGTGCATAACACCGACAACGACATCACCAACACCACATAATCGACAGTTCACAAACACAACACCTCATACACTCAACACATCATAACAACAACCAAGAAACAAAACAAATCCCCTGTCCAAAAACCACACACACAACACAAGCACACCAAAATCCTAACAAACAAACACTAAACCTTACATACACAACTATCTACAACCCTAACCGAAACCCTAACCCTAAGGTCCGTCACTATCGCACACTCACCTAACCCGCGCCCTAACCCTAACTCACTTAACCCGCCCCTAACCCAAAAAATATCACTACTGCACCCTTACCTAACCCGCGCCCTAACCCTAACTCACTTAACCCACCCCTATCCCTACAGACCGTCAACATCGCACACTTACCTTACTCGCACCCTAACGTCCGTCACTGCCGCATACTCACACATCCTTTCCCCATCTCGGTGTTCTCCGCATCGGTGTTTTCATCCGTCGGTCTTCTGACTTGTCGATCTTCTGGCGTCGGTGATTTCGTTGTCGGTCTTCTCATCTGTCGACGTTCTCAGGTAGACCCATATATATATATATATATATATATATATATATATATATATATATATATCTACACAGTAGAAAGTCATTATCCTTCTGCTCAATGAGTGAGATCTGCCTTGAACAGCATATGATGTTTTGATGGATACAAATTTGCACCATAAAATAATATTTAAACAGTTGTGAAAGTTTAAAGGCCCCCAAAACAGTATAGACTGTGCACCAGAACCCACACACTTGAGGAAAGAACAGGCAACAGAGACAAGACAGATACTTTCAGATATCTTGGAGCAATCAGTATAATCAATCAAAAAGACAATATCATTCAGAAAACATGGTTAATAAGAAAAGAAGTGCACAGTCTGAAACAAGATTGGCCACTCTGTGCTGATATAAGGTGATATTTTTTCACACAGAGAATTTTAGATCTGTGGTACAGCCTCCCCAAATTTTTGGGATATCTGTAATTTATTGGAGCGTAAATAATTTTTTTGAGACAGATAATGCCTACACAAAGATGAAGAGGGGAATAAGAAAAATGACTATTTAGTTGAATTACAGGGTACTGCTTATATCTGTCAAGTAGAGTAAAGGACAGACTTAAGAGCTGCTAATCAGTGATTTTCTCCTGTCACAGCATGAAACA